>NC_034179.2:9489770-9517270 GCF_002021735.2 Oncorhynchus kisutch | reverse complement strand
TTATCCATCAATAATGATAAGCCACCAGGTATAGACAACCTCGATGGGAAACTATTGTTATCCATCAATATTGATAAGCCACCAGGTATAGACAACATCGATGGGAAACTATTGTTATCCATCAATAATGATAAGCCACCAGGTATAGACAACCTCGATGGGAAACTATAGAGAATGGTAGCAGACTATCAAATCCAATTGTATTGCTTCGCATACACATATTTAGCAGATGATATTGCGGGTGAAGCAAAATTATTGTGAAGTTTTTTCCGGCTGTATGTAATAATACAAAAAAACATTCTGTGCTAACAATGTAGGAAACAACACAGGAAAAATACTGTAATGGCAATAATATTGCCACCACTATTTTTTTAAATATTTTTTTTTTTACCAAAGCCTAAAGGAATGTGTGTGTCCAATGGCGTGGAAGGAAGCTAAAGTAATTCCATTGCATAAAAATATTAAAGAACCCTTTGCTGGCTCTAACATCCGCCCAATCACTTCGCTGCCTTTTCTTAGTAAACTGATGGAGAGAATTGTGTTTCACCATAAACAATGTTATTTTTCAGAGAACAAGTTAACTGTCTGTCGGCATGCATATACAGTAAAGATGGGCACTTAACTTGTACTGCACTGACCCAGATGTCTGATGATTGGTTAAAATAAATGGATAACAAAATGATAGTTGGAGCTCTGTTGTGAGATTTCAGTGCAGTCTTTGATGTAATTGATAATACAATTTTATTGAAGACACTAAACTGTCACATCCTGATCTGTTTCACCTGTCTTTGTGCGTGTCTCCACCCCTCTCTGGTTGTCGCCCATCTTCCCCATTATCCCCTGTGTATTTATACCTGTGTTCTTTGTTTGTCTGTTGCCAGTTAGTTTTGTTCGTCAAGCCTACCAGCGTTTTCCCCCTTGCTCCTGTCTGTTATTAGTTCCTGTTTTCTAGTTCTCCTGGTTTTTACCATACTGCCTGCCCTGACCCTGAGCCTGCCTGCTGTTCTGTACCTTGCCACACCACACTGGATTACTGACCTCCGCCTGCCCTGACTCGGAGACTGCCGGCCTTTCTATACCTTTTGGACTCTGATTTGGATTACCGACTTCTAACCTGCCCTTGACCTGTCGTTTTGCCTGCCCCTGTTCTGGTAAAACACCTTTGTTACTTCAACACTGTCTGCATGTGTGTCTTCCCTAATACGTGATACTAACTTGCTATGGCTTTACATCAACTGCTATCACATGGTTGGATTGTTATTTATCCAATATAATCCAGAGAGTGTTCTTCAATGGAAGCTTCTCTAACATCAGATACTGTATGTACAGTGCGGCGTCCCTCAGGGCACCTGCTTTGAGCCGTTATGCTTATCTATTTTTACATATGATTTCACACTGGTCTTACACAAAGCTATAATGACTATGTATGCGAATGATTCCAAACTCTACATGCCAGCACCAAAACCCAGTGACCTCACAGAGTTACAGAGTTACATCTAAAACTAAAAGCATTGTATGTGGTTCAAAACATTCTCGAAGACCTAAACCTCAACTGGAGTTGTCTATAAAAGGTGGGATTATTGAGCAAATTGAGGAAGCTAAACTCCTAGATATAAAATTGGACAGTCAATTATTATGGTCAAGTCATATTGACAAAGTTGTTGTGAAGATGGTTATACAATTATCTTTGGTGTATTTGACACAAAAATCTACTTTACTAAGTGTTCAGACTCTGGTCTCGTCCCATCATGATTACTGTCTGGTAATAGGGTCAAGTGCAGCAAGGAAAGACCAAACAAAGCTGCAGCTGGCTCAAAAGAGAGCAGCACGCCTTGGATTTAATTCTTCAGGATCGACGTTCCGTCCGTGGGACGGTTGAGCTAACGTAGGCTAATGTGATTAGCATGATGTTGTAAGAAACAAAAAACAATTCCCAGGACATAGACATGTCTGATATTGGCAGAAAGCTTACATTCTTGTTAATCTAACTGCACTGTCCAATTTACAGTAGCTATTACAGTGAAAGAAACCATGTTATTGTTTGAGGAGAGTGCACAATTATGAACTTGAACATGTATTAATAAAACAATTAGTCACATTTGGGCAGTCTTGATACAACATTTTGAATAGATGTGCAAAATTTCACTGATTCACTCTCAAACTTTGCCCGTGTGGTGCTGCCATCTAGTGGCCAAAGTCTAAATTGCATCTTGGCTGGACTAATTCATGATGCCCTTTCTCATGCAATTCAAATATGATGGTACATCATCATATTATCTTTTACCAGATCTAATGTGTTATATTCCTTCACATTTCCACAAACTTCAAAGTGTTTTCTTTCAAATGGTATCAAGAATATGCATATCCTTGCATCAGGGCCTGAGTTACAGGCAGATAGATTTGGGCATGTCATTTTAGTCAAATGTATTATTTTTTTTTAAAGGGAGAGCTATTACCAGGACACATGTTTCTCAGACAGCTGTAGTCCACATAACTGTAGGAAGTGTATCTCTGGTGTCATGTCACCTCGTTTTGCTGCCAGACAGAACAGGACCTCTGGGGTTGGATCTATGTGTAGGGTTCATCCTCTTCTTCCTATGACTTAGAGGTACGTAAAATTATGAAAACTGTATGCACTCGTAAATTGTTCTGGATAAGAGCGTCTGCTAAGTGACAAATGTGACCCACCACCTGGATTCGATTCCATGTAAGCAAGCTGTTTAACTTCTTTGGGACTGGGGGGAAGTATTGAGTAGCTTGGATAAAAAGGTGCCCAGAGTAAACTGCCTGCTACTCAGTCCTAAAAGCTAGAATATGCATATAATTAGTCGATTTGGATGGAAAACACTCTGACATTTCTAAAACTGTTTGAATGATGTCTGTGAGTATAACAGAACTCATATGGCAGGCAAAACCCAGAGAAATAAAACCCACCAGAAAGTGGGAAATCTGAGGTTTGAAGTTTTTCAAGTCATTGCCTATCGAAAATACAGTGTCCATGGGGTCATATTGCAATTCCTAAGGCTTCCACTAGATGTCAACAGTCTTTAGAACCTTGTTTGATGTTTCTACTGTGAAGGAGGGGGGAATGGGAGCTGAATGAGTTAGCGGTTTGCCAGAGTGGCATGAGCTGATCACGCGCGCTCACGTGAGAGCGACCTGCGTTCCATTGCATTTCTACAGACAAAGGAATTCTCTGGTTGAAACATTATTGAAGATTTATGTTAACCTCTCTGCGCACAGAACCCGCTAGCGGGCTGAAATTCTACAACATACGCTGATCGCTACATAAATAGTCATATTAAACATTCATGAAAATACAAGTGTCTCACATGTATCGAAAGCCTAGAATCTTGCTAATCCAACTGCGTTGTCAGATTTACAAAAGGATTTACTGCGAAAGAATACAATGCGATTATCTGAGCATAGAGCGTAACATATTCACAAACTGCATTAAAATAAATCATTTACCTTTGACGATCTTCGTCTGTTTGCAATTCCAATGCTCATTGTTACACAATAAATGATCTTTTGTTTGATAAAATCTGTTTTTATAGCCTAACACGAAACATTTTGTGAACCGCTTGTGTCGTGAATTCCGTCTCATTCCATTTTCGACGACACATTCCAGGTAAATAACCCACCCAGAACGTCATGTTTGGTTTCACTGCAATCAACTGGTTGGTTTGTAACACAGTTTTCATCTGGCAGTCTCTGCTTTCTGTGTTGTTCAAGTCATGCCAGACGCCGAAATCTCCTCTGAGGGAGAGGACGAGAAGGGTCTAGCGCCAGCGGTCCAGGTCCTCACAACTGGCTACAAATGTATTTGGCTTCTCTACACTCCCAGAGAAGAGGTTGCTTCTCCCAGAGAAGAGGTTGCTTCTCCCAGAGATTGTTTGTTTGTAACACAATCAAAACGTTGGGCCATTTTGCAGGACGTATTGACTGAAAGAAACCGATTTGAAGACAACAAGTAATGACATCATTGTGCACCAATGATTTGCCCGCTGTTTCGTTGATTGACTGTCTTTTAACCCAATGACCACTGATCGTCTTGAAATCTAGCTGGGTAGATAGCCAATGAGCTGAGCTAAACGGCAATAGGCCATGTTTATGTGTTGGAAGACCAACCCATGTAGTAAGCTCCAGCGTAAAGGGAGTCATACCGGAAGGAGAAACACATATTACATATTGAATTGTTTGGTAAACGCTCAGATTCAGCTGTTTATATATCAATCATTATGGCGACTAAGTCAGGGAAAGCTAAATCTAAGTCTAGATATACAGATGTACACACAATTTTTGAATAAATTGATGAGGTGAGACAGAGATTGTTGTAGGAGGATTCATTTAGCGATTGTGGAGGAATATATTTTTGAACCAGCATCAGCCACTCTAAAATGGTGTACTTGTATGTTTGAGGAATTTTAATTATGGGATTTCTGTTGTTTTGAATTTGGCGCCCTGCACATTCACTGGCTGTTGTTGAGGTGGAAAGCTATCGCCCCACATATCCCAGAGAGGTTTAACCTATGGGCTCACTTTTGCAATTATTGTTTTCCTCTTTCTCAATCAAATTGGTTGTACATCCCTTGGAATGTATTTATGTGTCAACTTACCCATGTTCTTTCTTTGGCAGTCTCTGCTTTCTGTGTTGTTCAAGTCATGCCAGACGCCGAAATCTCCTCTGAGGGAGAGGCCGAGAAGGGTCTAGCGCCAGCGGTCCAGGTCCTCACAACTGGCTACAAATGTATTTGGCTTCTCTACACTCCCAGAGAAGAGGTTGCTTCTCCCAGAGTGAAGAAATGGTTTCACCAGCGACGGTTTCACTTCTAACCTACAAAGCATTACATGGATTTGCTCCTTTTCCGATTTGGTCCTGCCGTACATACCTACACTCTACAGTCTCAAGACACATGCCTCCTTACTGTCCCTAGAATTTCTAAGCAAACTGCTGGAGGCAGGACTTTCTCTTATAGATCTCCATTTTTATAGAATGGTCTGACTATCCATGTGAGAGACGCAGACTCAACCTTTAAGTCTTTACTGAAGACTCATCTCTTCAGTAGGTCCTATGATTGAGTGTAGTCTGGCCCAGGGGTGCGAAGATGAACGGCAAAGCACTGGAGTGACAAACCCCCCTTGCTGTCTCTGCTTGGCCGGCTCCCCTCTCTCCACTGGGATTCTCTGCCTCCGACCCTATTACAAGGGCTGAGTCACTGGCTTGCTCATGCTCTTACATCCTTCCTATCCTCGTGGGAGATGTTCCTGGGCTATACTCGGCCTTGTCTCAGGGTAGAAAGTTAGTCGTCTGTTGATATGCCTTTGGTTGTGTGGAGGCTGTGCTTTGGAAAAGTGGGTGGGGTTATTTCTTGCCTAGTTGGCCCCGGGTTATCTTTATATGGGGCCACAGTGTCCTCCGACCCCCCCTATCTCAGTCTCCAGCTGCAATAGTCTGTGCCGGGGGTCTAGGGTCAGTCTTATCTGGTGTCCACTGTGATCTTAGGGAGGCTTCCTCTAATGTTTCCATCTCTCTCCCGTCTCGGAGCCATAGGACCATGCCTCAGAACTACCTGGCCTGAAAACTCCTGGCTGTCCCAAGTCAACGATGTCGTTCTGCTGATCCAGTTTCTGCTGTTGTGAATGCAGCTATGGAACCCTGACCAGCTAACTTGTCCCACACCTGCTATCTCGACCTCTGAATGCTCAGCTATGAAAAGCCAACTGATATAGTGGCTTGCAAAAGTATTCACCCCCCCTGGCATTTTTCCTATTTTGTTGCCTTACAATCATTTGATTTACACAACATGCCTACCACTTTGAAGATGCAAAATAATTTTTATTGTGAAACAAACAAGAAATAAGACAAAAAAAACTGAAAACTTGAGCGTGCATAACTATTCAACCCCCCCCCCCCCAACGTCAATACTTTGTAGAGACACCTTTTGCAGCAATTACAGCTGCAAGTCTCTTGGGGTATGTCTCTATAAGCTTGGCACATCTAGCAACTGGGATTTTTGCCCATTCTTCAAGGCAAAACAGCTCCAGCTACTTCAATTTGCATGGGTTCCGCTGGTGTACAGCAATCTTTAAGTCATACCACAGATTCTCAATTGGATTGAGGTCTGGGCTTTGACTAGGCCATTCCAAGACATGTAAATGTTTCCCCATAAACCACTCGAGTGTTGTTTTAGCAGTATGCTTAGGGTCATTGTCCTGCTGGAAGGTGAACCTCCATCTCAGTCTCAAACCTCTGGAAGACTGAAACAGGTTTCCCTCAAGAATTTTCCAATGAAAAACATCCCCACGGCATGATGCTGCCACCACCATTCTTCAGTGTGGGGATGGTATTCTTGGGGTGATGTGAGGTGTTGGGTTTGCGCCATACATAGCGTTTTCCTTGATGGCCAAAAAGTTACATTTTAGCCTCATCTGACCAGAGTACCTTCTTCCATATGTTTGGGGAGTCTCCCACATGCCTTTTGGGGAACACCAAACATGTTTGCTTATTTTTTTCTGGCCACTCTTCTGTAAAGCCCAGCTCTGTGTAGTGTACAGCTTAAAGTGGTCCTATGGACAGATACTCTAATCTCCGCTGTGGAGCTTTGCAGCTCCTTCAGGCTAACCTTTGGTCTCTTTGTTGCCTCTCTGATTAATGCCCTCCTTGCCTGGTCCCTGAGTTTTGGTGGGCGGCCCTCTCTTGGCAGGTTTGTTGTGGTGCCATATTCTTTCAATTTTTTTATAACTGATTTAATGGTGCTCCGTGGGATGTTCAAAGTTTCTGATATTTTTTTATAACCCAACCCTGATCTATACTTCTCCACAACTTTGTCTCTGACCTTTTTGGAGAACTCCTTGGTGGTGCCCCTTGCATATTGGTGTTGCTGACTGGGGCCTTTCAGAACAGGTATATATATACTCAGATCAGGTGACACTTAGATTGCACACGGGTGGACTTCATTTAACTAACACCAGATCTTATTTAGGGGCTTCATAGCAAAGGGGGTGAATACATATGCGCGCACCACTTTTCCATTTAAGTAGATTTTTTTTTTTTTTTAACAATTTTTTAAATTTCACTTCACCAATTTTGACTATTTTGTGTATGTCCATTACATGAAATCCAAATTAAAATCTATTTTTATATTACAAGTTGTAATGCAACAAAATAGGAAAAACGCCAAGAAGGGTGAATAATTTTGCAAAGGCACTGTACCTTTTACATCAGCTGAAATAGAGCTTTTGTTCCAGGCTAACATCCTTCACTCCATATTCTGGAGGAGGAGGAGGAGGAGGAGGAGGAGGAGGAGGAGGAGGAGGAGGAGGAGAAGGAGGAGGAGGAGATGAAGGAGGGGGAGGAGAAAGAGGAGGTGGAGAAGAAGAAGAAGGAGGAGATGGAGGAAGAGGAGGAGAAGGAGGAGGAGATGGATGAGGAGGAAATGAAAAAGGAGGAGGAGGAGGGGAAGGAGGGGGAGGAGAAAGAGGAGGTGGAGAAGAAGAAGAAGGAGGAGATGGAGGAAGAGGAGGAGAAGAAGGAGGAGGAGGAGATGGATGAGGAGGAGATGGATGAGGAGGAGGAGGAGAAGATGGAGGAGGAGGAGATGGATGAGGAGGAGATGGATGAGGAGGAGATGGATGAGGAGGAGATGGAAAAGGAGGGTGAGGAGGAGGGGAAGAAGAAGAAGGAGGAGATGGAGGAAGAGGAGGAGAAGAAGGAGGAGGAGGAGATGGATGAGGAGGAGATGGATGAGGAGGAGGAGGAGAAGAAGGAGGAGGAGGAGGAGATGGATGAGGAGGAGATGGAAAAGGAGGAGAAGGAGGAGGAGGAGAAGGAGGAGGGGAAGAAAATCAGAGGGACATTGTAATTTCATGTGTTCCAGTGGAGGGTTCAGAACCACTGGTGGTGAGGGTGGCGGCTGTGTCGGGGGTGCTAAGGGAGAGGTTTATTTTTCTCATGGTGATTTCTTTGTAGACTTGGTTTAATTCTTGGAGACTCTGACTGACATGGCAAGGATGTTCGTCGTCAGAGACCGTTTTAAAAACATAGAAAATGTCTGAGACTTTATTTCCCAGACCTCTTAGACAGTAATACAGTGCTGTAACCTAAATGCATTGATAAATCATTTCAAGTTTCAAGTTTTAATGTCATGTGCACAAGTATAGTGAAATGTCTTTCTTGCAAGCTCTAAACACAACAATGCAGTAATCAATACCAATGTAGTACTAAAAATAACACCAAGGTAGAACAAAAACACAAAATAAGTGTCACGCCCTGACCTTAGAGAACTTTGTATGTCTCTATTTTGGTTTGGACAGGGTGTGATTTGGGTTGTGCATTCTATGTTATTTTTTCTATGTTTTGTATTTCTTTATTTTGGCCGGGTATGGTTCTCAATCAGGGACAGCTGACTATCGTTGTCTATGATTGGGAACCATACTTAGGTAGCTTTTACCCTACCTATGTTTTGTGGGTAGTTGTTTCCTGTTTAGGGTTTTCTGCACCTGACAGGACTGTTTTGGTTTCGTTATTCACTTTGTTATTTTTGTTTCAGTGTTCAGTTAAATAAAAGTCATGAACACTTACCACGCTGCGCTTTGGTCCGATTCCTCCTCATCAGACGACGACACCCGTTACATTAAGAAGAACAGGAGAAAGTAAGAAGCTATACACAGGGTCAGTTCCAGTGGCATATTTCCAATGTGCAGGGATACTGGAGTGATAGAGGTAGAAAAGTATAGGGGTTACGTGACTAGGCATCAGTATATATGCCTAGACACCTAAACAGAGTAGCAGCAGCGTACATGCTGATTTTTATGTATGTGTGCAGTGGTGTAAAGTGCTTGAGTAAAAATGCTTTGGGGTATCTGTACTTTACAATTTATATTTTTGATGACTTTTACTTTTACCTCACTACATTCCTAAAGAAAATACTGTGCTATTTTTACTCCGTACATTTTCTCTGTCAAACAAAAGATGTCATTACATTTTGAATGCTTAACAGGACAGGAAGACGGTCCAATTCACACACTTATTGTAGCGGCTTTCTTCCTGGGAAGGAGAGGCAGACCAAAACGCAGCGTGGTTAGGGTTAAACACTCTTTAATAAAGACGAACACCGAGAAAACACTACAAAATAATAACTGTGTAAACAGTCCTGTGTGGTGAAACAGACACAAAAAAATAATCACCCATAAACCCCAACACAAAACAAGCTACCTAAATATGGTTCCCAATCAGAAACAATGACTAACACCTGCCTCTGATTGAGAACCATATCAGGACAACCACAGAAACAGACAAACTAGACACACAACATAGAATGCCCACCCAGCTCACGTCCTGACCAACACTAAAACAAGGAAAACACACAAGAACTATGGTCAGAACGTGACACTTATCAAGATAACATCTCTGGCATCTCTACTGCCTCTGATCTGACGGACTCACTAAACACAAATGCTTTGTTTGTAAATGATGTCTGAGTGTTGGAGAATGCCCCTGGCTACCCACAAATAAACAAGAAAACAGTGCCGTCTGGTTTGCTTATTATTATAAGAAATTTGAAATCATTATACTTGTGATACTTAAGTACATTTTAGCAATTACATTTACCTTTTGTACTTTAAATCAAATACATTTAGACTTTTACTCAAGTAGTATTTTACTGGGTGACTTTCACTTTTACTTGAGCCATTTTCTATGAAGGTGTCTTTACTTTTACTCAAGTATGACAATTGGGTACTTTTTCCACCACTGTGTATGTTTTGACTTACTATAGATGTGTGTGTGTGTATGTTGTGTGTGTTGGAGTGTCAGTGTGTGTGAGTGTGTGGAGTCTTGTAGTGTGCATAGAGGCAGTGCAGAAATAAAATACAAGGGTCAACTGAGATAGTCTGTGTAGCCATTCTGTTAGCTATCTAATGGCTTGGGGATAGAAGCTATTCAGGTGCCTGTTGGTGTGAGACTTGATGCTCCGGTAACGTTGTTTGTGTAACATATGGTGCATGAATAAAGCCCTGGGGAGCTTTCCTTTTTTTAGCCTATTGAATTGACTATACAGAACCAAACCATTACCCATAGATATACGATGCAGAGAGGAAGGAGAGAGGATGGAAAGAGGTTGGAGAGAGGAAGGAGTGTCACGATCGTAGTAAGAAGCGGACCAAAGCGCAGCGTGGTGTGAATGCATCATTTTAATGGATGACGAAAACACGAAGTAAACTGAATAAAACATCAGCCAACAATAAATGAACAACGACCGTGAAGCTATATACGAACTGTGCTGACACAAGCAACTAACATAGACAATCACCCACAACCCACAATGACAAAACAGGCTACCTAAATATGGTTCCCAATCAGAGACAACGACTAACACCTGCCTCTGATTGAGAACCATATCAGGCCAAACACAGAAACAGACAAACTAGACATACAACATAGAATGCCCACTCAGATCACACCCTGACCAAACAAAACCTATAAACATACAAAGCAAACTATGGTCAGGGTGTGACAAGGAGACAGGATGGAGAGAGGAAGGAGAGTTTGGAGAGAGGAAGGAGAGAGGTTGGAGAGAGGAAGGAGAGAGGATGAGAGAGGATGGCGAGAGGAAGGAGAGTTTGGAGAGAGGAAGGAGAGAGGTTGGAGAGAGGATGGAGAGAGGATGGAGAGAGGAAGGAGAGTTTGGAGAGAGGAATGAGAGAGGATGGAGAGAGGAAGGAGAGTTTGGAGAGAGGAAGGAGAGAGGTTGGAGAGAGGATGGCAAGAAGTTGGAGATGTTTTTGTCATTGCACTTTCCATTAGGATATGGTTGTAAAATATTACTCATACAACACTGAAGGGTTTATGTAGGCTAAGTAGATAATTTATGAATGGCAAAGTACTGCATATAATGTACAACAGAGGGCTCTGGTGGGTCCTGGGTGTAATAATCACCTGTTCAGTGTATTTACAGTGTAGGCCAGGTTCATTTTTTAATATACACTGCTCAAAAAATAAAGGGAACACTTAAACAACACAATATAACTCCAAGTCAATCACACTTCTGTGAAATCAAACTGTCCACTTAGGAAGCAACACTGATTGACAATACATTTCACATGCTGTTGTGCAAATGGAATAGACAACAGGTGGAAATTATAGGCAATTAGCAAGACACCCCCAATAAAGGAGTGGTTCTGCAGGTGGTGACCACAGACCACTTCTCAGTTACTATGCTTCCTGGCTGATGTTTTGGTCACTTTTGAATGCTGGCGGTGCTTTCACTCTAGTGGTAGCACGAGACGGAGTCTACAACCCACACAAGTGGCTCAGGTAGTGCAGCTCATCCAGGATGGCACATCAATGCGAGCTGTGGCAAGAAGGTTTACTGTGTCTGTCAGCGTAGTGTCCAGAGCATGGAGGCGCTACCAGGAGACAGGCCAGTACATCAGGAGACGTGGAGGAGGCCGTAGGAGGGCAACAACCCAGCAGCAGGACCGCTACCTCCGCCTTTGTGCAAGGAGGAACAGGAGGAGCACTGCCAGAGCCCTGCAAAATGACCTCCAGCAGGCCATAAATGTGCATGTGTCTGCTCAAACGGTCAGAAACAAACACCATGAGGGTGGTGTGAGGGCCCGACGTCCACAGGTGGGGGTTGTGCTTACAGCCCAACACCGTGCAGGACGTTTGGCATTTGCCAGAGAACACCAAGATTGGCAAATTCGCTACTGGCGCACTGTGCTCTTCACAGATGAAAACAGGTTCACACTGAGCACATGTGACAGACGTGACAGAGTCTGGAGACGCCGTGGAGAACGTTCTGCTGCCTGCAACATCCTCCAGCATGACCGGTTTGGCGGTGGGTCAGTCATGTGCTCGCCAGAGGTAGCCTGACTGCCATTAGGTACCGAGATGAGATCCTCAGACCCCTTGTGAGACCATATGCTGGTGCGGTTGGCCCTGGGTTCCTCCTAATGCAAGACAATGCTAGACCTCATGTGGCTGGAGTGTGTCAGCAGTTCCTGCAAGAGGAAGGCATTGATGCTATGGACTGGCCCGCCCCGTTCCCCAGACCTGAATCCAATTGAGCACATCTGGGACATCATGTCTCGCTCCATCCACCACGTTGGACTGTCCAGGAGTTGGCCTCATCAGGAGCATGCCCAGGCATTGTAGGGAGGTCATACAGGAACGTGGAGGCCACACACACTACTGAGCCTCATTTTCAATTGTTTTAAGGACATTACATCAAAGTTGGATCAGCCTGTAGTGTGGTTTTCCACTTTAATTTTGAGTGTGACTCCAAATCCAGACCTCCATGGATTGATACATTTTTGTGTGATTTTGTTGTCAGCACATTCAACTATGTAAAGAAAAAAGTATTTAATAAGAATATTTCATTCATTCAGATCTAGGATGTGTTATTTTAGTGTTCCCTTTATTTTTTTTAACAGTGTATTTGAACTCCAGATTCGAGACAACTGATGGAATTCACTTCACTCTGTACAGTCTCATATAATGACCCTTATCTTTCCAATGTTGTACTGTACACAGGCATGGTGTTGTATTATATAATAACCCTCATCTTTCCAATGTTGTACTGTACACAGGCATGGTGTTGTATTATATAATAACCCTCATCTTTCCCATCTAGTACTCAGGTTTGGGGAGTAATGGATTGCATGTAATCAAAACAGGTAACTGTAATCTGATATGTTACCAGCAAAAATATTGTAATCACATTACAGATCCTTTTGAAAAACCAGATGATTACAAGGATTACTTTTAAATTCAGAAAGGATGTTTGTGAAAAACAATATTTGACCCGTCTCTGTTTTCTCAATGACATTCAAATCAGCATTGAAGAAAGGAGCAGGCATAAATGTGTTCCACCTAAGCGAGTCTGACCACCAGTCAGAGACCACCATGATGACAGAGACCACTATGATGTCAGAGACCACCATGATGACAGAGACCACTATGATGTCAGAGACCACTATGATGCCAGAGACCACCATGATGACAGAGACCACCATGATGACAGAGACCACTATGATGTCAGAGACCACCATGATGACAGAGACCACTATGATGTCAGAGACCACAATGATGACAGAGACCACTATGATGTCAGAGACCACTGTGATGTCAGAGACCACTATGATGTCAGAGACCACTGTGATGTCAGAGACCACTATGATGTCAGAGACCACTGTGATGTCAGAGACCACTATGAATTTCAGAGACCACTGTGATGTCAGAGACCACTATGATGTCAGAGACCACCGTGATGACACACCAAATGTGTTTAATAGATCGTGGGAAAAGGGCAGGAATAGGCTTTTTTGTAGGCTACAGTCCAAGATATATCTTCCAATAGTGTGACTGCTGTCGGCATCCCAAAATGATCCAACTTGAATAAACGCTTGGAGGTCAGGATGACATCAGAGGTGTAGTCTACGGCGATACGGATAACACTTGTTTTTTATATCTACATCGCTCATTGATGTGAATCACACTGCTGCTTTCTCATTTAGCTTACGGATTGCGGTTGTTGTGGATGGCTGTTCACAGATCTAATGTGTATTTGAACCCAATAATGGTTGAATGCAAGAAGTTTAAGCTGCCTATCAAACACTGTTTTTTGAAACCAGTAGACAGCCAGTAAAAAATGTGTTCCTGCAACAGCTGCATAGTGCGGATCCCACCCTATGGAACAACAGCTGCATAGTGCGGATCCCACCCTATGGAACAACAGCTGCATAGTGCGGATCCCACCCTATGGAACAACAGCTGCATAGTGCGGATCCCACCCTATGGAACAACAGCTGCATAGTGCGGATCCCACCCTATGGAACAACAGCTGCATAGTGCGGATCCCACCCTATGGAACAACAGCTGCATAGTGCGGATCCCACCCTATGGAACAACAGCTGCATAGTGCGGATCCCACCCTATGGAACAACAGCTGCATAGTGCGGATCCCACCCTATGGAACAACAGCTGCATAGTGCGGATCCCACCCTATGGAACAACAGCTGCATAGTGCGGATCCCACCCTATGGAACAACAGCTGCATAGTGCGGATCCCACCCTATGGAACAACAGCTGCATAGTGCGGATCCCACCCTATGGAACAACAGCTGCATAGTGCGGATCCCACCCTATGGAACAACAGCTGCATAGTGCGGATCCCACCCTATGGAACAACAGCTGCATAGTGCGGATCCCACCCTATGGAACAACAGCTGCATAGTGCGGATCCCACCCTATGGAACAACAGCTGCATAGTGCGGATCCCACCCTATGGAACAACAGCTGCATAGTGCGGATCCCACCCTATGGAACAACAGCTGCATAGTGCGGATCCCACCCTATGGAACAACAGCTGCATAGTGCGGATCCCCACCCTATGGAACAACAGCTGCATAGTGCGGATCCCACCCTATGGAACAACAGCTGCATAGTGCGGATCCCACCCTATGGAACAACAGCTGCATAGTGCGGATCCCACCCTATGGAACAACAGCTGCATAGTGCGGATCCCACCCTATGGAACAACAGCTGCATAGTGCGGATCCCACCCTATGGAACAACAGCTGCATAGTGCGGATCCCACCCTATGGAACAACAGCTGCATAGTGCGGATCCCACCCTATGGAACAACAGCTGCATAGTGCGGATCCCACCCTATGGAACAACAGCTGCATAGTGCGGATCCCAGCCTATGCAATAACAGCTGCATAGTGCGGATCCCACCCTATGGAACAACAGCTGCATAGTGCGGATCCCACCCTATGGAACAACAGCTGCATAGTGCGGATCCCAGCCTATGCAATAACAGCTGCATAGTGCGGATCCCACCCTATGGAACAACAGCTGCATAGTGCAGATCCCACCCTATAGAACAACAGCTGCAGAGTGTGGATCCCAGCCTATGGAACAACAGCTGCATAGTGCGGATCCCACCCTATGGAACAACAGCTGCATAGTGCGGATCCCACCCTATGGAACAACAGCTGCATAGTGCAGATCCCACCCTATAGAACAACAGCTGCATAGTGTGGATCCCAGCATATGGAACAACAGCTGCATAGTGCGGATCCCACCCTATGGAACAACAGCTGCATAGTGCAGATCCCACCCTATGGAACAACAGCTGCATAGTGCGGATCCCAGCCTATGCAATAACAGCTGCATAGTGCGGATCCCACCCTATGGAACAACAGCTGCATAGTGCGGATCCCAGCCTATGGAACAACAGCTGCATAGTGCGGATCCCACCCTATGGAACAACAGCTGCATAGTGCAGATCCCACCCTATGGAACAACAGCTGCATAGTGCGGATCCCACCCTATGGAACAACAGCTGCATAGTGTGGATCCCACCCTATGGAACAACAGCTGCATAGTGCAGATCCCACCCTATGGAACAACAGCTGCATAGTGCGGATCCCACCCTATGGAACAACAGCTGCATAGTGCGGATCCCACCCTATGGAACAACAGCTGCATAGTGCAGATCCCACCCTATGGAACAACAGCTGCATAGTGCGGATCCCACCCTATGGAACAACAGCTGCATAGTGCGGATCCCACCCTATGGAACAACAGCTGCATAGTGCAGATCCCACCCTATAGAACAACAGCTGCATAGTGCGGATCCCAGCCTATGGAACAACAGCTGCATAGTGCAGATCCCACCCTATAGAACAACAGCTGCATAGTGCGGATCCCAGCCTATGGAACAACAGCTGCATAGTGCAGATCCCACCCTATGGAACAACAGCTGCATAGTGCGGATCCCAGCCTATGGAACAACAGCTGCATAGTGCAGATCCCACCCTATAGAACAACAGCTGCATAGTGCAGATCCCACCCTATGGAACAACAGCTGCATAGTGCGGATCCCACCCTATGGAACAACAGCTGCATAGTGCGGATCCCACCCTATGGAACAACAGCTGCATAGTGCGGATCCCACCCTATGGAACAACAGCTGCATAGTGCGGATCCCACCCTATGGAATAACAGCTGCATAGTGCGGATCCCACCCTATGGAACAACAGCTGCATAGTGCGGATCCCACCCTATAGAACAACAGCTGCATAGTGCGGATCCCACCCTATGGAACAACAGCTGCATAGTGCGGATCCCACCCTATGGAACAACAGCTGCATAGTGCAGATCCCACCCTATGGAACAACAGCTGCATAGTGCAGATCCCACCCTATGGAACAACAGCTGCATAGTGCAGATCCCACCCTATGGAACAACAGCTGCATAGTGCAGATCCCACCCTATGGAACAACAGCTGCATAGTGCAGATCCCACCCTATAGAACAACAGCTGCATAGTGCGGATCCCACCCTATGGAACAACAGCTGCATAGTGCAGATCCCACCCTATGGAACAACAGCTGCATAGTGCAGATCCCACCCTATGGAACAACAGCTGCATAGTGCAGATCCCACCCTATGGAACAACAGCTGCATAGTGCGGATCCCACCCTATGGAACAACAGCTGCATAGTGCGGATCCCAGCCTATGGAACAACAGCTGCATAGTGCGGATCCCACCCTATGGAACAACAGCTGCATAGTGCGGATCCCAGCCTATGGAACAACAGCTGCATAGTGCAGATCCCACCCTATGGAACAACAGCTGCATAGTGCAGATCCCACCCTATGGAACAACAGCTGCATAGTGTGGATCCCAGCCTATGGAACAACAGCTGCATAGTGCGGATCCCACCCTATGGAACAACAGCTGCATAGTGCAGATCCCACCCTATGGAACAACAGCTGCATAGTGCAGATCCCACCCTATGGAACAACAGCTGCATAGTGCGGATCCCACCCTATGGAACAACAGCTGCATAGTGCAGATCCCACCCTATGGAACAACAGCTGCATAGTGCGGATCCCACCCTATGGAACAACAGCTGCATAGTGCGGATCCCACCCTATGGAACAACAGCTGCATAGTGCGGATCCCACCCTATGGAACAACAGCTGCATAGTGCGGATCCCACCCTATGGAACAACAGCTGCATAGTGCGGATCCCACCCTATGCAATAAAAGTGGGGCTTTTATTGCTCAATCTAATTCATGCTGATTGAACTAGAAACAAAGACCTTTCCTAATGAAACTCGTCAGTCTATTCTTGTTCTGAGAAATTAAGGCCATTCCATGCGAGAAATTGCCAAGAAACTGAAGATCTCGTACAACGCTGTGTAATACTCTCTTCACAGAACAGAGCAAACTGGCACTAACCAGAATAGAACGAGGAGTGGGAGGCCCCGGTGCACAACTGAGCAAGAGGACAAGTACATTGGCGTGTCTAGTTTGAGTCTCAACATCAACAGTGAAGAGGCGTCTCCGGGATGCTGGCCTTCTAGGCAGAGTTCCTCTGTCCAGTGTCTGTGTTCTTTTGCCCATCTTTTCTTTGCAACTCTGCCTAGAAGGCCAGCATCCTGGAGTCGCCTCTTCACTGTTGATGTTGAGACTTGCTTCCACCAATCAGCACTCCACCAATCAGGCCTTTATGGTAGAGTGGCCAGACGGAAGCCACTCCTCGGTAAAAGTCACATGACAGTTTGCCAACAAGCACTTAAAGACTATCAGACTGATGAAACCAAAATTGAACTATTTTTTCACGTCTTTTAGGAAACCTGGCACCATCCCTAAGGTGAAGCATGGTGGAGGCAACATCATGCTGTAGGGATGTTTTTCAGCGGCAGGGACTGGGAGACTAGTCAGGATTGAGGGAAAGATGAAAGGAGCAAAGTACAGAGAGATCCTTGACGAAAACCTGCTCCAGAGCACTCAGGACCTCAGACTGGGGTGAAGGTTCACCTTCCAACAGGACAACGACTATAAGCACACAGCCGAGAAAACGCAGGAGTGGCTTCGGGGAAGTCTCTGAATCTCCTTGAATGGCCCAGCCAGAGCCCGGACTTGAACCCGCTCGAACATCTCTGGAGAGACCTGAAAATAGCTTTGCAGCAACACTCCACATCCAACCTGACAGAGCTTGAGAGGATCTGCAGAGAAGAATGGGAGAAACTCGCCAAATACAGGTGTGCCAAGCTTGTAGCGTCACACCCAAGAAGACTCGAGGCTGTAATCGCTGCTGAAGGTGCTTCAAGAAAGTATTGAGTAAATGGTCTGAATACTTATGTAAATGTTATATTTCAGTTTTATATTTTTAATTAATTTGCAAACATTACAGAAAACTGCTTTTGCTTTGTCATTATGGGGTATTGTGTGTAGATTGATGAGAAAATAAAATAATTGTATCTATTTTAGAATAAGCCTTTAATGTGACAAAATTTGGAAAAGTCAAGGAGTCTGATTACTTTCCGAACACACTGTATATCAATTGATTGTTGAATAATTTAACTTATAAATGCCTCATGAGCTCACTTCAACTGTCACACTTCATCAGAACCTAGAATATAAACGTGTTTGTAAACAATGTACATGTAAACAAACACTATATAGACTCATAACATGGTTAAAGCTATCCTTTTGTTATCATGGATGGTCAGTCCCTGTATCTATAGCTCTGTCTGTTAATCTGGGAGTGGTTACGTTTCTCCAGGCCCATCAGTCAGTTTTTTTACAAAAACAGAGGCGGGGCGTCTGTTTTGTTATTGTTTCTGTGGATTTGCCCTTTAAACAGCTGCATATTATCAAGATATCAAAGTGTCACCAACAAAAAAGGTAAACAACAGGCCTATAGCAAATGCAGCATATGGCATTCATTTTTCACATGTAAATAGCACTTTTCAGTAGTGCCCAATAGTTCAGTAGCTCCCTGTTGTACTGTACACAGGCTTGGTGTTGTCTCATATAATAACCCTTATCTTTCCAGTGTTGTACTGTACACAGGCATGGTGTTGTCATTATGGCTCACTTTGAGGGCTGCTGTGGAATCTGGCTGGCTACGGTGGGAGCATAGCAGGTATTCATGGCCCCTATTATCTGGCCCTAGGCCTGTGTGTGCATGTGCGTGTGTGTGTGTGTGTGTGTGAGATGCCTATTATCTAGCCCTAGGCCTGTGTGTGTGTGTGCGTGTGTGTGCGTGTGTGCGTGGGTGTGTGTGTGTGTGCGTGCGTGTGCGTGTGTGTGTGATGCCTATTATCTGGCCCTAGGCCTGTGCGTGTGTGTGTTTGTGTGTGTGTGAGATGCCTATTATCTAGCCCTAGGCCTGTGTGTGTGTGTGTGCGTGTGCGTGTGTGTGTGTGTGTGTGTGTGTGTGTGAGATGCCAATTATCTGGCCCTAGGTCTGTGTGTGTGTGTGTGTGTGTGTGTGTGTGTGTGTGTGTGTGTGTGTGTGTGTGTGTGTGTGTGTGTGTGTGTGTGTGTGAGATGCCTATTATCTAGCCCTAGGCCCAATGAGGGTAGCTGTTGTTATTATTGTCTCAAATCTAATAGAGGGGGAGAATGTCCATCTGGTTTAACCAGAGCGTTGACTGCCTGTTTCATCAGTGTGGTTTAAACAGAGAGTTGACTGCCTGTTCCATCAGTGTGGTTTAAACAGAGAGTTGACTGCCTGTTTCATCAGTGTGGTTTGACTGTCTGTTTCATCAGTGGAGTTTAACCCGAGAGTTGACTGTCTGCTTCATCAGTGTGGTTTGTCTGTCTGTTTGTTGTTTGACTGTCTATTCAATTAAGACAGGGAAAACATTTACACAGAACTCCACATCCTCATTACTACTGCTGTACATTGGCCAGATTTATCAAGGGTCATGTTCAACATAAAATTGAACATTTGCTTTTATACTTCAGAGTTATTTTATGGACGCTATCTCTGGTTGAGTGAATAAGGCTCAAGGGGAAATAATTATGAATTTCTCTCCAAATAAACGAGACTAAATGTAGAAGATATTTTTAGAGGTGTTACATGTTACTTTGCCATTAGAGAGACACTGGCTGTCGAGAGACTTCACAGAGGTTCTGTAGATCTACAGTAGACTGCAGAAGTGAGACATCGATAATGACTCCTTGGTAGGAGAGGCTTAGTGAACTGTAACAAAAGATGACACATTAATTTTTTCCCATTTTTTTTTTGTGTATATATATATATATATTTATATATTTGTAAGTCTGTGTATGTTTATCGGCTAGAGAGCCATAGAGATGAAAGATAGAGGAGTGTGTGGTGAAATATCAGTGGACCGGATTTGAACCTGTGCTGCAGTGATACACACGATCCTCTGTAGCTCAGGTGGTAGAGAATTAAACTTTCTTTTTTTTAACTCATGCTAGGCTTTCAACCATGTCCAATCACCATCTCCATGTCCATGTTTCAAAAGCCAATCATGTATAGCTTCTTCGGGAAGAAGGACACAGCCTTATAGGGTCTCACCCTTCCATCTTTTGAAAGATGGATGGGTATGACACTATTGATTAACTCAGCCAACCACCTGGAAAACATGAGCGCTGTCCAGACAGTGCACAATCGAGACAGAACTGTAGCTAGCTAGCTAGCTAACCTTCTCCAACTTTCTCCTGGACTATCAGCTTTTCATACCAAATGCTAAGATTAAAAACAGGAATGCCATGACTGGAGCCAACTTGTTTTCCAACGGTAGAATATAAATAGCAACCGCTAACTTGTGGCTATCAATAGTTGCTGCTTTGCTGAGCCACAGACAGAGGGGGTGACCTAGACACGTCACAGGGGCTATAAAGCTGAAGCATCTGTTCGGAACGTTTTAGAAAAGTCCAGTCGTTGAGTAGTAGGAGAGGATAGAACTAAGTGAAACCGGACCCACATTCTGCTTATTTTCTCATCGATTAAACATCTGACCTCCAAAAAAAAATTATGTTCCCAAAATTAAATCTGTTACGAGCACAGTGCACTAAGTTTTATAAGCTTGATGCTTTGCCAAAATGTTTACAAATGAAGTTGTTTAGAAGGAGTGTAAGGTCGAACTGAGTTTGTGCACAGGGGAGGTGTTCCCTAATGGAAATATGCCAGTACATGTCACAACGTGCCAATTGGATCTCACTAGCTCATGCTTGGCTTTGCCCACCTCCTTGCTTGTTCTGCCCACTAAGCTTAATTTGCTCCCACTGTAAATGACACAGATTAGCTATCTTGGGTTAGTTATAAATATCATTGGCTGAGCTGCCTGGCAAGCTAGCTAGCTAGCATGGTAATGGTACAGTAAAGTTACAATAGCCCTAGCATTCATTTTCATATGTAAGAGAACTGCCATAGTTGGTGAGATCTAAAATATAATGCAATTTTCTAATGTTAACAAGGTTTAGTTATTGCTCAATTTAGTAAATGCTACTCAGCTAGCTAAATTCTATGTAAGTACGGTCACGCATATCAATTGGTAATGTTACAGTAGCATCTGAACACAGATTGAGATAATCCTTTTGACAGGTGACTTGGTTTCCTCCTCTGTTCAATGGTACTATTAGGTTTTCTCTCTCTCTTTTGCAGTTCAATAAGCAAAGATTTTTGAGGGCACTCATGTGTCTGCAGCAAGACCAAACCTTATTAACTTCGCAAGGAATCCTGCTAAAGGTAAGTGAAATACAAGCTAATCTGTAGGTGCTGGCTCAGCAGGTCCACTAGTCCACTGGTAGAGACCTTCTTAAAATATAGGGGGAGGGGGGGGGGGAATACAGACAACGCTACAGTATGGTACACTATATATCCATTTGTATTGTTTGTATTGAACTGCTTTTATGACAGTATACATTTAAATCATCTTAATGAAACGACATATTTTTTTACAGACACAACATGTCTGTGACGTTTCACATGAGTCATCAATAAACATGTTTCTATATTTCGTTAAATTCTTTGGATTTTGATTATAGGTCAATCATTCTTCACTTTTACGGACTAAAATGTGCGGATCTCAGAGTAAATTGTCAAACAGTACATCCCACTGGGCACACGCTGGTTGAATCAGTGTTGTTTCCATGTCATTTCAATGAAATTACGTTGAACCAATGTGGAATAGATGTTGAATTGACGTCTGTGGCCGGTGGGATGTATTTTATAATTATATAAAGTCACAGACAAGTGATAATTAAGTGATAATACCCGAGAAACTGGTGTTTGGAGGATATATTGGCACATTTTGGTTGTTGTTTGGTATTTTGGTATTTTATTAGGATCCCCATTAGCTGTTGTTGTTGGTATTTTGGTATTTTATTAGGATCCCCATTAGCTGTTGTTGTTGGTATTTTGGTATTTTATTAGGATCCCCATTAGCTGTTGTTGTTGGTACTTTGGTATTTTATTAGGATCCCCATTAGCTGTTGTTGTTGGTATTTTGGTATTTTATTAGGATCCCCATTAGCTGTTGTTGTTGGTATTTTGGTATTTTATTAGGATCCCCATTAGCTGTTGTTGTTGGTATTTTGGTATTTTATTAGGATCCCCATTAGCTGTTGTTGTTGGTATTTTGGTATTTTATTAGGATCCCCATTAGCTGTTGTTGTTGGTATTTTGGTATTTTATTAGGATGCCCATTAGCTGTTGTTGTTGGTATTTTGGTATTTTATTAGGATCCCCATTAGCTGTTGTTGTTGGTATTTTGGTATTTTATTAGGATCCCCATTAGCTGTTGTTGTTGGTATTTTGGTATTTTATTAGGATCCCCATTAGCTGTTGCAAAAGCAGAAGCTACTCTTCCTGGGGTCCAACACAAATACATGAAATAGGAGTACAGAACATTAATAGACAAGAACATCTCAAGGACAGAACTACATCAATTTTTAAAAAGGCACACAAAAGGCCTACATGTCAATACATACCCACAAACTATCTAGGTCAATAAGGGAGAGGCATTGTACCGTAACGTGTTGATTTATCTGTTTTTTAAAACCTGGTTTGCTGTTCATTTGAGTGCCATGCGATAATGGCTCTATGTAATGCTGTACACTTTCTTGAATTTGTTCTGGATTTGGGGACTGTGAAAAAACCCCCGGTGGTATGTCTGGCGGGGTAAGTGTGGGTGTGTCAGAGCTGTGTATAAGTTGACTATGCAAACAATTTGGGATTTTCAACACATTAACGTTTCTTATAAAACGTCAAGGGGTCTGAAAAGTTTCCGAATGCACTGAATATATACTGAATTCATGCAACCTGATGTCAGAGCATATCCTATTATTCTGTGTGTAAATCTGAAACACTCCATTTAGTATGATATGTTACGTTTGGTATATATTCATTTGTGGATGTCGATCATCCATTTTGTGAGGATATATAACGAATTTGCCAAACATACTTTATGTTACGAATATGAAAAATCTTTGATATGTTACAAATTCCAATTTGTTGTGGCTAACGTTAGCTAGGTGTTTAACACTAATTTGAACTAACTGGCTAATATTAGCTAAGGTAGGGGGTTAGGAGTTAGGCAAAAAGGTTTAAGGTTAGGTGACAGGTTAGCTAAAAGGGTTACGTTTAGGGTTAAGGGGAAGGGTTAGCTAACATGCTAAGTAGTTGCAAAGTAGCTAAAATGCTGAGATTCGAATACACTACCTTTGGGTTGCTAGTCATTCACATTATATCCCCACTCATCCACCGCTTCTGTAACTATACCAAACATAACATTTCATACTAATTTGAGTGTCCCAGATTTAAATGTACTATGTTACATCGAGTCTAAGATACCTTATCCGATATAACCACTGCTGTACAGTCCTTTTCTATGAATATACTGTCTATACTGTCTTCACACACCACTATATGTATATTTTATTTGATTTATTTTACCTTTATTTAACTAGGCAAGTCAAATTCTCTAAAACAACAATGGCTTACGGTAGAGAAAATAACATTCAAATATCTGGCTACAGCTCTGGTGGACATTCCTGCAGTCAGCATGCCAATTGCGCGCTCCCTCAAAACTTGAGACATCTGTGGCAATGTGTTATGTGACAAAACTACACATTTTAGAGTGGCCTTTTATTGCCCCCCCCCCCCCCCAGCACAAGGTGCACCTGTGTAATGATCATGATTGTTTAATCAGCTTTTTGATATCCCACACCAGTCACGTGGGTGGATTTTCTTGGCAAAGAAGAAATGCTCACGAACAAGGATGTAAACAAATTTGTGCACAAAATATTAGAGAAATAAGCTGTTTGTGTGTATGGGAACATTTCTGGGATCTTTTATTTCAGCTCCTGAATCATGGGACCAACACTTTGTTGCGTTTATATTTTTGTTTAGTTTATATATATTAATATTCTGGTCTCTGACATTCTCATATTTCTGTCTTTCTTTTTCTTGATTGCATGTGTCTTGTTATTATTGTTGTGTTGCTAGGTATTACTGCTCTGTTGGAGCTAGAAACACAAGCATTTTGGCTGCACCTGTGATAATATTTGTAAATCTGTGTGTGCGACCAATAAACTTTGATTTGATTTTACTAGGCGCAACAGGGGAACACTATTACCATCAAGTAGCTCTGGCTCTGAGGTTCATCTGTTCAATCCCAGTGCTAACCCTTACCTTATCCATTGGAAATTAATAGCTAAACTTAACCCTTACCTTATCCATTGGAAAGTAATACCTAAACTTAACCCATACCTTATCCATTGGAAAGTAATACCTAAACTTAACCCTTACCTTATCCATTGGAAAGTAATACCTAAACTTAACCATCAAGTTGTTTCTGTTGTAACCCTATCCCAAACCTTAACCTATACCTTAACCATTCATAACCCTATCCCTTACCTGAACCCGTACCTTAACCATTCATAACCCAATCCCTTACCTTAACCCGTACCTTAACCATTCATAACCCTATCCCTTACCTTAACCATTCATAACCCTATCCCAAACCTTAACATATACCATAACCATTCATAACCCTATCCCTTACCTGAACCCGTACCTTAACCATTCATAACCCTATCCCTTACCTTAACCATTCATAACCCTATCCCTTACCTTAACCCGTACCTTAACCATTCATAACCCTATCCCTTACCTTAACCGTACCTTAACCATTCATAACCCTATCCCTTACCTTAACCCGTACCTTAACCATTCATAACCCTATCCCTTACCTTAACCCTTACCTTAACCATTCATAACCCTATCCCAAACCTTAACCATTCATAACCCTATCCCAAACCTTAACATATACCGTAACCATTCCTAACCCTATCCCAAACCTTAACCATTCATAACCCTATCCCAAACCTTAACCACTCATAAGCCTATCCCAAACCTTAACCATTCATAACCCTATCCCAAGCCTTAACCCGTACCTTAATCATTCATAAACCTATCCCAAACCTTAACCCTTACCTTAACAATTCATAACCCTATCCCAAACCTTAACCCTTACCTTAACCATTCATAAACTTATCCCAAACCTTAACCATTCATAACCCTATCCCAAACCTTAACCATTCCTAACCCTATCCCAAACCTTAACCATTCATAACCCTATCCCAAACCTTAACCCTTACCTTAACCATCCATAACCCTATCCCAAACCTTAACCCTTACCTTTACCATTCATAACCCTATCCCAAACCTTATCCCGTACCTTAACCATTCATAACCCTATCCCAAACCTTAACCCTTACCTTAACCATTCATAACCCTATCCCAAACCTTAACCTTAACCCTTACCTTAACCATCCATAACCCTATCCCAAACCTTAACCCGTACCTTAACCATTCATAACCCTATCCCAAACCGTAACCCTTACCTTAACCATTCATAACCCTATCCCAAACCTTAACCATTCATAACCCTATCCCAAACCTTAACCATTCCTAACCCTATCCCAAACCTTAACCATTCATAACCCTATCCCAAACCTTAACCATTCCTAACCCTATCCCAGACCTTAACCATTCATAACCCTATCCCAAACCTTAACCATTCCTAACCCTATCCCAAACCTTAACCATTCATAACCATATCCCAAACCTTAACCATTCCTAACCCTATCCCAGACCTTAACCATTCATAACCCTATCCCAGACCTTAACCATTCATAACCCTATCCCAAACCTTAACCATTCCTAACCCTATCCCAAACCTTAACCATTCATAACCCTATCCCAAACCTTAACCATTCATAACCCTATCCCAAACCTTGACCATTCCTAACCCTATCCCAAACCTTAACCATTCATAACCCTATCCCAAACCTTAACCCTTACCTTTACCATTCATAACCCTATCCCAAACCTTAACCATTCATAACCCTATCCCAAACCTTAACCCTTACCTTTACCATTCATAACCCTATCCCAAACCTTAACCATTCATAACCCTATCCCAAACCTTAACCATTCATAACCCTATCCCAAACCTTGACCATTCCTAACCCTATCCCAAACCTTAACCATTCATAACCCTATCCCAAACCTTAACCCTTACCTTAACCATTCATAACCCTATCCCAAACCTTAACCCTTACCTTTACCATTCATAACCCTATCCCAAACCATAACACATACCTTTAATCATCTTGACTGAATGTATAGACTTAACTGTCAAAATGTTGATGTTTATCCATCCTGGACAAACGTTGAATACTGAAGTCAAGCTGTGATAAATTGTTGGGAATACCACCCAGTGTTGTGAATTAACAAACACACACACACACACACACACACACACACACACACACACACACACACACACACACACACACACACACACACACACACACACACACACACACACACACACACACACACACACACACACACACACACACACACACACACATACACATACACACACACACAGCCATGCTTGGTCTTTAGGAAAGCACTGTGAGATGGACAGAGGCAATCCAAGCAGTAGCAGACAAACACTTTCCTTTGTATGGTTGTGTGTTCAGCTGGGCTTAAAGAGGTGTGAAGGAGAGAGAGCTCCAGCCAGTAGCTGGATATACAGTCATTTGTCTTGTAAAAAAACAGATTCTTATCTGGGGCAACTAAGGGGGGAAATAACAGCTTTATCCTAAAACTATATATTGTGTACGGTATGAGAACAGGAAGTAAAGTGATATAATGTAACAGAGACACAGACTGTTGGTAGTAGTTTCACCCCGTAAGTCAGAGGTGTTTAAAAGTGGGAGTCTCGCTGTGTTTGTGTGTTTGTGTGTGCGCGTATGTGTGTGTGTGTGTGTGTGTGTTCGTGCACCAGGGGGGGAACAGCTGCCAGTTGCTTGTGTGGAATCTGAAACCAAACCCAAGACAAAGTCTGCCTGCCTGTGAGAAAGAGAGAGAAAGAGAGAGAGAGGGGGGGGGCTCACTGTTCACAGCTTAGTCATACCACTCACCCTTCATCTGCAGACTTCCTCAAACACACTCACGCAAACACTCGCTCCTCCTGTTCCTCCTCCTCCTTCTCCTCCTCCTTCTCTCTCTCCTTCTGCAGCTCTTCAAGCTGTAGCCTGGAGGGCAGGGTCACTCTGCTGGACTGTGTGCTGCTTTTCTCACAGACAGCTTAGCTCACTCGGAGACTAAGTTGAGTTGTGGACAGCGTGTTGACTC
>NC_034179.2:9474770-9484770 GCF_002021735.2 Oncorhynchus kisutch | reverse complement strand
GTTGAGAACACCTTTATTTAACCAGGTAGGCTAGTTGAGAACACCTTTATTTAACCAGGTAGGCCAGTTGAGAACACCTTTATTTAACCAGGTAGGCCAGTTGAGAACACCTTTATTTAACCAGGTAGGCCAGTTGAGAACACCTTTATTTAACCAGTTGGCCAGTTGAGAACACCTTTATTTAACCAGGTAGGCCAGTTGAGAACACCTTTATTTAACCAGGTAGGCCAGTTGAGAACACCTTTATTTAACCAGGTAGGCCAGTTGAGAACACCTTTATTTAACCAGGTAGGCCAGTTGAGAACACCTTTATTTAACCAGGTAGGCTAGTTGAGAACACCTTTATTTAACCAGGTAGGCCAGTTGAGAACACCTTTATTTAACCAGGTAGGCCAGTTGAGAACACCTTTATTTAACCAGGTAGGCCAGTTGAGAACACCTTTATTTAACCAGGTAGGCCAGTTGAGAACACCTTTATTTAACCAGGTAGGCCAGTTGAGAACACCTTTATTTAACCAGGTAGGCCAGTTGAGAACACCTTTATTTAACCAGGTAGGCCAGTTGAGAACACCTTTATTTAACCAGGTAGGCCAGTTGAGAACACCTTTATTTAACCAGTTAGGCCAGTTGAGAACAAGTTCTCATTTACAACTGCGACCTGGCCGAGTGGGAGAGGACACCCCTTCAAATTAGTGGATTCAGCTATTTCAGCCACACCCATTGCTGACAGTTGTATGAAATCGAGCACACAGCCATGCAATCTCCAGAGACAAACATTGGCAGTAGAATGGCCTTACTAAAGAGCTCAGTGACTTTCAAAGTGGCACTGTCATAGGATGCCACCTTTCCAACAAGTCAGTTTCATTAAATTTCTGCCCTGCTAGAGCTGCCCCGGGTCCAATGTAAGTGCTGTTATTGTGGAAACGTCTAGGAGCAACAACGGCTCAGCCACGAAGTGGTAGGCCACACCCGCTTATAGAACGGGACTGCGTAGCGCGTAGCGCCTAAAAATCATCTGTCCTCAGTTGCAACACTCACTACCGAGTTCCAAACTGCCTCTGGAAGCAACATCAGCACAATAACTGTTTGTCGGGAGCTTCATGAAATAGGTTTGAGCAGCCGTACACAAGCCTAAGATTACCATACACATTGCAAAACATCGGCTGGAGTGGTGTAAAGCTCGCCGCCATTAGATTCATTGGAACATTGGAAACACGTTCACTGGAGTGATGAATCACGCTTTACCATCTGCCAGTCCGACGGACGAATCTGGGATTGGAGGATGCCAGGAAAACGCTGCCTGCCCAAATGCATAGTACCAACTGTAAAGTTTGGTGGAGGAGGAATAATGGTATGAGGCTGTTTTTCATGGTTCGGGCTAGGCCCCTTTGTTCCAGTGAAGGGAAATCTTCACTACAGCATGCAATTACATTCTAGACGATTTTGTGGTTCCAACTTTTTGGCAACAGTTTGGGGAAGGCCCTCTCCTGTTTCAGCATGACAATTCCCCCGTGGGGAAGTCCATACAGAAATGGTTTGTCGTGATAGGTGTGGAAGAACTTGACTGGCCTGCACAGAGCCCTGACCTCAACCTCATCGAACAACTTTGGTATAAATTGGACTGCGAGCCAGGCGTAATCGCCCAACATCTGTGCCCTACCTCTCTAATGCTCTTGTGGCTGAATGGAAGCAAGTCCCCACAGCAATGTTCCACCATCTAGTCGAAAGCCTTCCCAGAAGAGTGGAGGCTGTTATAGCAGCAGAGAGGGAACCAACTCCATATTAATGCCAATGATTTTGGAATGAGATGTTCAACGAGCAGGTGTCCACATAGTTTTGATCATGTGGTGTGTATATATACACACACACAGGCATGGACAGACACACACAGAGCAGCAGCAGTAACCACAAACTCAAGCCTGACTGAAGCCTGACATTCCAGTCAATCCCTGCAGCATGGCGGGCATAGCACTGCACACACACACACACACACACACACACACACACACACACACATACTACACAGCCCCATGGATTTTCACTCACTGATCGAACCAAAATGAGAAATTCCTTCATATCTGCAGATGAATGTGTCCTTAAGTAGGGCAGTAGTCTGTGAGACGAACACGACATGACCCCTTACACAGACCCCAGGAGAGGAGAGAAGAGGAGTAGATTAAAGTTTGGCTTTGCCATATCTGTTTATTAGGGGAACAGGAGGAAGAGGGTGATGCATGAGGGGAGGAGGGGAAGAAGAGTGAGAAGAGGAAGAACTGAAAGGAGAAGGTGGAGTGGAGGAAAGTTGGGGAGATGGGTGCAAGGGAGAAAGAAGGGTTAAAGAAGAAGAGCAGGGAGATCAGCCTCTCCTCATCCACTGTGAATAGGAGAGGGTCAACACATTATTGAGCCAATGGGAAAGAGGTTTGGTAAAGCCCTGACAGGAAATACAACCGTGAGAAAAATGTCTGTGCTTAACTAGTCTTCATTGAGTTCCTTCTGGCGTTGTACACTATAGTTACTGCACATTGTGGTGAATGTTGACACTGTGGAAGGGGTGGATTGGTATGAGTGTGGATATCAGGATGTTGTTGTTGTTGTTGTTGCTGTTGCTGTTGCTGTTGTGTCCACTCATTCTGTTTGTGGGTCCATAGTCAGACTGGCCCCAGACTGATGCCAGTGGTCACTCTGTCATAAGTCAGTGAGTCCAGTCATCCTATAATATGAAAATGTTTCATGTTACAGTATGTCAGAGGACAGAGGGGGGATACAGTCTATATATTAAGACATGGTGTGGAGGGGGTACAGTCTATATATTAAGACATGGTGTGGAGGGGGATGGGGGGGTACAGTCTATATATTAAGACATGGTGTGGAGGGGGTACAGTCTATATATTAAGACATGGTGTGGAGGGGGGGGGGGGGGGGTACAGTCTATATATTAAGACATGGTGTGACTGTGCTGCTGCTCTAGTTTCAACTGTTCTGCCTTATTATTATTCGACCATGCTGGTCATTTATGAACATTTGAACATCTTGGCCATGTTCTGTTATAATCTCCACCCGGCACAGCCAGAAGAGGACTGGCCACCCCACATAGCCTGGTTCCTCTCTAGGTTTCTTCCTAGGTATTGGCCTTTCTAGGGAGTTTTTCCTAGCCACCGTGCTTCTACACCTGCATTGCTTGCTGTTTGGGGTTTTAGGCTGGGTTTCTGTACAGCACTTTGAGATATCAGCTGATGTACGAAGGGCTATATAAATAAATTTGATTTGATTTGATTTTGATTTGGAGGGGGGGGGGTACAGTCTATATATTAAGACATGGTGTGGAGGGGGGGGGGGTACAGTCTATATATTAAGACATGGTGTGGAGGGGGTACAGTCTATATATTAAGACATGGTGTGGAGGGGGGGTACAGTCTATATATTAAGACATGGTGTGGAGGGGGTACAGTCTATATATTAAGACATGGTGTGGAGGGGGGGTACAGTCTATATATTAAGACATGGTGTGGAGGGGGGGTACAGTCTATATATTAAGACATGGTGTGGGGGGGGGGGTACAGTCTATATATTAAGACATGGTGTGGAGGGGGGGGGGGGGATACAGTCTATATATTAAGACATGGTGTGGAGGGGGGGGGGGTACAGTCTATATATTAAGACATGGTGTGGAGGGGGGGGGGGGTACAGTCTATATATTAAGACATGGTGTGGAGGGGGGGAGGGTACAGTCTATATATTAAGACATGGTGTGGAGGGGGTACAGTCTATATATTAAGACATGGTGTGGAGGGGGATGGGGGGGTACAGTCTATATATTAAGACATGGTGTGGAGGGGGTACAGTCTATATATTAAGACATGGTGTGGAGGGGGGGTACAGTCTATATATTAAGACATGGTGTGGAGGGGGATACAGTCTATATATTAAGACATGGTGTGGAGGGGGGGTACAGTCTATATATTAAGACATGGTGTGGAGGGGGGGGGGTACAGTCTATATATTAAGACATGGTGTGGAGGGGGGGGGTACAGTCTATATATTAAGACATGGTGTGGAGGGGGTACAGTCTATATATTAAGACATGGTGTGGAGGGGGATGGGGGGGTACAGTCTATATATTAAGACATGGTGTGGAGGGGGATGGGGGGGTACAGTCTATATATTAAGACATGGTGTGGAGGGGGTACAGTCTATATATTAAGACATGGTGTGGAGGGGGGGTACAGTCTATATATTAAGACATGGTGTGGAGGGGGGGTACAGTCTATATATTAAGACATGGTGTGGAGGGGGGGGGGGGTACAGTCTCTATATTAAGACATGGTGTGGAGGGGGGGGATACAGTCTATATATTAAGACATGGTGTGGAGGGGGAGGGGATACAGTCTATATATTAAGACATGGTGTGGATGGGGTATACAGTCTATATAGAACAACAGAAGTATCACATCATCTCTATAAAAGGATTCCATATCCTCCACAGGATCGGTGGGTCCCCAAAAGGATGTTTGAGCTAACGTCGGCTAATGTGATTAGCATGAAGTTGTAAGTAACAAGAACATTTCCCAGGACATAGGCATATCTGATATTGGCAAAAAACTTACGTTCTTGTTAATCTAACTGCCCTGTCCAATTTACAGTAGCTATTACAGTGAAAGAATACCATGCTATTGTTTGAGGAGAATGCACAGTTTTGAACATGAAAAGTTATTAATAAACCAATTTGGCACATTTGGGCAGTCTTGATACAAAATTTTGAACAGAAATGCAATGGTTCCTTGGATTAGTGTAAACTTTGCACATACGCTGTTTCCATCTAGTGGCCAAAATCTATATTGAGCCTGTGCTGGAATAATACACTATGGCCTTTCTCTTACAAATAATAAATTATTTCAAATAAACACATGCTTTTTTCTTTGTATTATCTTTTACCAGATCTATTGTGTTATATTCTCCTACATTAGTTTCACATTTCCACAAACTTCAAAGTGTTTCCTTTCAAATGATATCAAGAATATGCATATCCTTGCTTCAGGTCCTGAGCTATAGGCAGTTAGATTTGAGTATGTCATTTTAGGCAAAAATTGAAAGAAGGAGCAGATCCTTTAAGAGCTTTTAAGCAGCTATCTAAATCAAGCACAGCCGTGACTCACAGTGTAGACAAAACACACTTTGAATTATGTTTCAAAATGTTGCCATTTGCCATGTGTGAGGACTAGGGCAATGACGATACCAGTATTGCAATATTTTTCCACGGTAAAAATTTAAACACGAAGCAGACCAGTCTCTTTGGTCCTTTTAAAAACCAGCTGTGGGTAAAATATGATGTGCTATAGCTTGGAAAAGAAAGAAATGGGACTCTGGATGACAACATAATGATGTTTGTTTCCAACATTAGCGCTGTTTTCCTAAAGAAGTTAAATCCGCTTTGTGTTTTGTTTCATTGCCACGATACAAAACGAGTATGGTGATACTGGTATCGTCTCAGCCCTAGTAACGAATACATTGGAATCTGCTAATTAACATCCTCATAGGGCAGTAAAACAGGAAAAGCTTTATATGAAACAATAACACAATTGGTTGATTTGATTCATTTACAAGGGACAGGTTAAACAGTCTCAAAGCTTTTTTAAACATGACAGAAACTTGGTACTGATACGTGAAGCCTCAAGCTGCTGACCCTACCCAGAGCCTCTGGGTGGTGACGTCACAGAGAGTAGCTTCCAAAGACAGCTACAGAGGCCACGTTCATCTCGCTGGGATGGACCGTAAGCTGGCCTGTGTGTGCGTGTGTGACCCTCATCCTCAGTAGTGCCCTCTCCCTAACCCCTAACAAGGGTTTACGTCCCAAACGGCACACTATTCCCTACACAGTGCAGTAGTTTTGACCATAGTCCAATGGACTCTGGTCAAAAGAAGTGCACTTGCATAGCCAAGCACACATTTCAGGAAGACAGGAAGACCTGCTCCTCCTCACCCCCCTCTGTGGTTTCAGCAGGGGCTCTCCAGAACACATATAGATGCCTATCCTTCAGCAGGGGCTCTGTCTGTCTGTCTGTCTGTCTGTCTGTCTGTCTGTCTGTCGTCGAACACAGCCTGTGGTAACGGCTGGTTATATTTGTCTTTAGCACTGGGCCTACTGTGAAGGGGGAAGTGTGTGTGAATGTGTGTGTCTGTGTGCGCATGTGTGTGTGCGCACGTACGTGTGTGTGTGTGTGTGTGTGAGTGTGTGTGTGTGTGTGCGTGGACAGATGGCACAGAGGATATTTACAGGCAGTCTGGCACGGATTATACTGTGTAGCATTGCACGCATCTGCTTACTCTACGGGATTCCTGCAATGCCATCTATATATACTGTGTATCTATATATTACAGCACAGTTCACTTCAGTCTCAACTAAGATGGCTGCAATATGAGCACTATCAGATGTTTACACCTCTGCATCCTAAAAGGCACCCTATTCCCCGACGCAGTGCACTGCGTTCGACTAGAAAACCTATAGGCCCCGGTTAAAAAAGTGTTGCACTGTAAAGGGGAATAGGGTGCCGTTTAGGATGCAAAGGTTCTCATATCAACATGTGTTTTCATTTGAAATGTTTCCTCTCGTCCATCTCCTGTCGAGTGGATTCATCTGAGCACTACTTCAGTGGTAGTGGTTTACCAGATGAGGCTGCTTGCTTCCCAAAATGGAACCCTATTCCCTTTATAGTGCACTTATAGTGCACTACACTTGACTAGGACCCAAAAGTGGAATCCCATAGGGGCTCTGGTCAAAAGTAGTGCACTATGTAGGGAATAGGGTACCATTTGGGATGTAGACCCTGTTCAAAGGTCATGTCAGGTGTGATCCTCAGTGGTACCATATAGTTGTAGTCAGTTATGATCCTCAGTGGTACTGTATAGCTGTAGTCAGGTGTGATCCTCAGTGGTACCGTATAGCTGTAGTCAGTTATGATCCTCAGTGGTACCATATAGCTGTAGTCAGTTATGATCCTCAGTGGTACCATATAGCTGTAGTCAGTTATGATCCTCAGTGGTACCGTATAGCTGTAGTCAGTTATGATCCTCAGTGGTACTGTATAGCTGTAGTCAGTTATGATCCTCAGTGGTACCGTATATCTGTAGTCAGTTATGATCCTCAGTGGTACCGTATATCTGTAGTCAGTTATGATCCTCAGTGGTACCATATAGCTGTAGTCAGTTATGATCCTCAGTGGTACCATATAGTTGTAGTCAGTTATGATCCTCAGTGGTACCGTATAGTTGTAGTCAGTTATGATCCTCAGTGGTACTGTGTAGCTGTAGTCAGTTATGATCCTCAGTGGTACCGTATAGCTGTAGTCAGTTATGATCCTCAGTGGTACCGTATAGTTGTAGTCAGTGCACTTTCAACATAATGGAATATATGGAATTCACTGAGCTTTAGTTATGGTAATTAGTTATCACTCACTGAATAGATCCATAATTTCATTGATTTGAGAAATCAAGATAGTGAATATGACACTCAGGTTCTTAGCTGATCTATCATGAACTGTCTGAGGCATTATTGATCCATGAGGCTTCGATGGAGACTTCTGTAAGAAGGGAAAGGAATGGAAAGTTATTTCAGTTAGAGCTAAAAATCTATCTAATTTTGTCTCACATAATTGAAGGCTCTGTGCAAACTTGTAAAACAGTTGTTAACTTTGTTATTTTTAGTTAAAGACGTGAATTAACATAAAAATGCCATCTTGTAGGCATGCAATTAGCGATATGTAATGTGTGGGTACCGTTACTTTGGTATTCATTAGGTTTGGAGCAAGAGGATGATTGAATAGGATCAAGGTCTTGTTGCAAAGTTAACCTTTGGAATTTCCATTTGGAGTTGGAACCAAATTATAGTTAAGATTCTAAAGTTAAAGTTCCATGGACATAAAGTACCTGATTAGAATGCAGATCCGTTCTCGTGTTCCAGAAGAGAATGTTGTCAATAGAAGGGTAATTTCTGTGCATCCCAAATTGTACCCTATTCCCTATACTGTATAATGCACGACTTTGATCAGAGCCCTATGGGTCCTGGTCAAAAGTAGTGCACTATATAGGGAATAGGGTGCCATTTGGAATGCACCTCAGTCTTTGTTCAGGTGCATTAGCATTGCTCTTGCATGCTGTTGCTGTCAATGTGATTATCATCAGACCTACTCAGGCATTAGCCAGTGATGCTCTCTAGCGTCTCCAACCAGCCGTTTTAGTGCCTAGTATTTGTCATGGTCATTTGGGCCCTGCATCACCCGAGAGAGTCTGGAGGACGTGCATTAGCACTCTGAGTCTAGCGCTGGCCTTAGAAATGGATGGTGGGAGAACTTTCCAAGAGAGCTTGTTCATGGAAAGGAATAGTCCATTTTAAAGGCTTCTATCAAAAGCAATTAATGACAAAGATAGACTGATGAAGACTTTTCATGACTTGAGAAGTTGTGTTGTTGGGTGTTGTAATAAAGAACTAAAGAACTACGATATTTTGTGCTCAGTCTCCCATTTCCTTATCTGTATTGTTTTGTCCAATACTAGTATTCTCACGTTTAGGATGTGCATATCACCCCTCCTGTTCTTCAAAGATGGGAGGTACGCCATCTTCCCATCTCTTTGACTGGAGTACAGTCTGCCTGATGGGTGTAGCAGCTGTGAGGCTGGCTGGCTGGCTGGCTGGTTGGCTGGCTGGCTGACTGACTGGTTGGCTGGCTGGCTGGCTGACTGGCTGGCTGGCTGACTGGTTGGCTGGTTGGCTGACTGGCTGGCTGGCTGACTGGTTGACTGGCTGACTGACTGGCTGGCTGGCTGGCTGGTTGGCTGACTGGCTGACTGGCTGGCTGACTGGTTGGCTGGCAGGCTGGCTGGCTGGCTGGCTGACTGGCTGACTGGCTGACTGGCTGGCTGGCTGGTTGGCTGACTGGTTGACTGGCTGGCTGGCTGGCTGGCTGGCTGGCTGGCTGGCTGACTGACTGGTTGGCTGGCTGGCTGGCTGGCTGGCTGACTGGTTGACTGGCTGACTGGTTGGCTGGCTGGCTGGCTGGCTGACTGCTGCTCAGGCCCAGAGACAGACAGATGGTCATGGTAGTGGCTCTGTCTGCTTAGTAAAAAAAATCCCTGCGATACACCAGGGAATCAGTACAGGTTTTCAGTGCAGTTTCAGACCGTAGATTAAGGAGATCATTTTCACTTTGTTTTGATCAAATCAAATCAAATCAAATGTATTTATATAGCCCTTCGTACATCAGCTGATATCTCAAAGTGCTGTACAGAAACCCAGCCTTAAACCCCAAACTGCAAGCAATGCAGGTGTAGAAGCACGATATTCATTAGGTTTGGAGCAAGAGGATGATTGAATAGGATCAAGGTCTTGTTGCAAAGTTAACCTTTGGAATTTCCATTTGGAGTTGGAACCAAATTATAGTTAAGATTCTAAAGTTAAAGTTTGATCTTAGTTGGAGCTCAGAAACTGTCAATGAGACTCGATACATATTTAGTTTTAAATAGCATGCTTTTGGAAAACTGGGTCTTGTTTCAAATGCTATCACTGCTGGAGTAGAAAAATAGTTTTTTCTCGCCATCTGAAAAAAAAAGCATTTGTTTTGTGTAATTATTGGATTTTTCCACTGCTACTTCTGACTAGCTTCCCAAACGGGCATCTGGTTTAATAAGACCAGCCCACCTTCTCTCCTCTTCCATGCAAATGACAGAGTCAAGTCCGTCAGTCCCAACAGAGAAATGTCAAACATTGAGCCTGCCTGGCTTTTTGTGTGCTTTGAGGTCCATCACATTCCAATAGGGAGAGCAAACACCGTGTGTAAGCAATGAAACCAATAGTATCCTGTCCTGTCCTGTAGCTGGCTAGCTACTCTGTGCTAATATTATCTTCCCACTCTTCTCAGCTGCCGGAGAGGGTTGTGTGAGAGGGTGCTCAAATTCAAGGAATGAGACAGAGGTCATAGACAGAAACAGGGGCTCTCAGGTCCCGGTG
>NC_034179.2:9404770-9469770 GCF_002021735.2 Oncorhynchus kisutch | reverse complement strand
CCCAGGCCAACGTCATGTTACTGGTCATCGCCATGCCAGACAGCACAAACGGATTTGGGAACCAGGCTAAGAGTAATGTGGCTGTTTATTAATGGGGAAGTAGTGTGTTGGTAGTGTGGCTGTGACAGGGTATCTTTGTCGCCCGGCTGCTGCTCTTCTACACATGATTGAACAACATCTGGATGTCATCTGGGCCCAAAGGGAACTAAAAAACACACTAGGCTCTCTGCTGATGACAACGTGGCAGAGCAATAAGGAGCTGACAGCAGCATCTTTAACAGAGTCTCCAGGTCATCAAAACAATGATGTTGGCTAGTCAGTGTCTTGCACTTTGAGCCAACCCACACATTTTTTGTGGTTTCATTAAAATCAGCTTGATAGTTTCAAGTTTTAATACCAGAGTGGCCTACCTTCAAAAACAATGGAGAAAATGCATCCCATAACATTTTAACATGGAAATAGCTGTTCTATCATTCAGCCTACAATGTGTGGTGTTCAATGCAGGCCTACTGTTCATTCAATGAGGCTTTTGAAAAAAGGGCTTGACATGAACCTGTTAATCCACTTGTCCTTCAGACAAGCAGGTGACCACATTTTTTTATTGTGTTGTTTGATGCAAAATATTATTAAAATTATTATTAAAAACATTACAAAATAAAATGCATTATTATTCCCAAAACATTATTACAGAGAATCAGAGAAATTATGCTACTGCACCGGTACCGCTTGTCATGCGGAAGCAGAGAGAATAGTCTATGGCTTGTGTGGTTGGAGGAGGTCACTGACAAAGGGGAGGAGGTCACTGACAAAGGGGAGGAGGTCACTGACAAAGGGGAGGAGGTCACTGACAAAGGGGAGGAGGTCACTGACAAAGGGGAGGAGGTCACTGACAAAGGGGAGGAGGACACTGACAAAGGGGAGGAGGTCACTGACAAAGGGGAGGAGGTCACTGACAAAGGGGAGGAGGTCACTGACAAAGGGGAGGAGGTCACTGACAAAGGGGAGGAGGTCACTGACAAAGGGGAGGAGATCACTGACCTCCTCCCTTTTGGCTGACTCATCTTCACCGGCGAACAGGCCTTCCACCATCGTGTCGTCAGCAGGACGTCCAGGATCCAGTTGCAGAGGGAGGTGCTCAGACCCAGAGTCCTAAAGCTTGGAGTGACAAGCTTGGAGTGGACAATGGTGTTTAACGCAGAGCTGTAGTCATTGAACAACATTTTCACATAGGTATTCCTCTTATCTAGGTTGGTGAGGGCAGTGTCGAGAGCAATTGAGAATGCGTCATCTATGGATCTGTTGGGGCGGTGTTCAAATTGGAGTGGGTCTAGGGTGTCTGGGATGGTGGAGTGAATGTGTTGCCATAACCAGCCTCTCAAAGCCCTTCATGATTACAGATGTGGGTGCTACAGGACGGTAGTCATTGTGGCATGACGCCTTAGAGTTCTTGGGAACAAGAATGATGGAGGTCATCTTAACACATGTGGCGATTACAGATTGGGACAAGGAGAGGTTGGAAATGACTGTGAATATGCCTGCCAGCTGTTCTCTGTTTGCTATGAGAACGCTCCCTGGAATACCATCCTCCTCGCGGGTGTTGACCTGATTAAACCACCTCTCCAATCGTTTTGGCTCTATATCAAAGAACAAACAGCAAAAACATATAGATGATCAAATACAAATCTTAGAATCAACTATTAAATACGACCAGAACCCACTGGATTCTCCAATTACCTTGAATGAACTACAGGACAAAATAAAAACCCTCCAACCCAAAAAAAGGCCTGTGGTGTTGATGGTATCCTCAATGAAGTGATAAAATATACAGACAACAAATTCCAATTGGCTATACTTAAACTCTTTAACATCATCCTTATCTCTGGCATCTTCCCCAATATTTGGAACCAAGGACTGATCACCCCAATCCACGAAAGTGGAGACAAATTTGACCCCAAAAACAACCGTGGGATATGCGTCAACCTTGGGATAATCCTCTGCATTATCATTAACAGCAGACTCGTACATTTCCTCAGGGAAAACAATGTACTGAGCAAATCTCAAATTGGCTTTTAACCAAATTACCTTACGACGACGTATTCATTCACCCTGCACACCCTAATTGACAAACAAACCAACCAAAACAAAGGCAAAGTCTTGCTTTGTTGATGCTTTGTTGATTTCAAAAAAGCTTTTGACTCAATTTGGCATGAGGGTCTGCTATACAAATTCATGGAAAGTGGTGTTGGGGGAAAAACATACGACATTATAAAATCCATGTACACATGCAACAAGTGTGCGGTTAAAATTGGCAAAAATACACACATTTCTTTCCACAGGGCCGTGGGGTGAGACAGAGATGCAGCTTAAGCCCCACCCTCTTCAACAAATATATCAATAAATTGGCGAGGGCACTAGAACAGTCTGCAGCACCCTGCCTCACCCTACAAGAATCTGAAGTCAAATGTCTACTGTTAGCTCTCTAACTAGACCTCCTTCCTCCCACATGGACATTACCTCCCTTCATTCACAACCCAGACAAATAGACATCATGTGTCAAACCACATCAATGATTTGTTTATCAGGAAAAAATCGAAATACTGTACAGGCTGCAGGCTACAGGCTACAGGCTGCAGGCTGAAGGCTACAGGCTACAGGCTACAGGCTACAGGCTTACAGGCTTACAGGCTTACAGGCTAAAGGCTACAGGCTACAGGCTACAGACTACAGGCTGCAGGCTACAGGCTGCAGGCTACAGGCTACAGGCTACATAATACAGAATACAGGCTGGGACACTGCATGGAAAGTGAATAGAACAAAACAATAACATGGTAATGTGGTTAGATTTATCAGATCTGACCATGGATGTCCTTCCTGCTTTTCAGGGATGTGGTCACACCATATTTACATGTTAGTCTGTAGTTTGCAGCAATACCTGATATGTGTATATACAGTATAGTATACATACAGTGGGGAGAACAAGTATTTGATACACTGCCGATTTTGCAGGTTTTCCTACTTACAAAGCATGTAGAGGTCTGTATTTGTTATCTTAGGTACACTTCAACTGTGAGAGACGGAATCTAAAACAAAAATCCAGAAAATCACATTGTATGATTTTAAAGTAATTCATTTGCATTTTATTGCATGACATAATTATTTGATACATCAGAAAAGCAGAACTTAATATTTGGTACAGAAACCTTTGTTTGCAATTACAGAGATCATACGTTTCCTGTAGTTCTTGACCAGGTTTGCACACACTGCAGCAGGGATTTTGGCCCTCTCCTCCATACAGACCTTCTCCAAATCCTTCAGGTTTCGGGGCTGTCACTGGGCAATACGGACTTTCGGGTCCCTCCAAAGATTTTCTTTTGGGTTCAGGTCTGGAGACTGGCTAGGCCACTCCAGGACCTTTAGATGCTTCTTACGGAGCCACTCCTTAGTTGCCCTGGCTGTGTGTTTCGGGTTGTTGTCATGCTGGAAGACCCAGCCACGACCCATCTTCAATGCTCTTACTGAGGGAAGGAGGTTGTTGGCCAAGATCTCGCGATACATGTCCCCATCCATCCTCCCCTCAATATGGTGCAGTCGTCCTGTCCCCTTTGCAGAAAAGCATCCCCAAAGAATGATGTTTCCACCTCCATGCTTCACGGTTGGGATGGTGTTCTTGGGGTTGTATTCATCCTTCTTCTTCCTCCAAACACGGCGAGTGGAGTTTAGACCAAAAAGCTCTATTTTTGTCTCATCAGACCACATGACCTTCTCCCATTCCTCCTCTGGATCATCCAGATGGTCATTGGAAAACTTCAGACGGGCCTGGACATGCGCTGGCTTGAGCAGGGGGACCTTGCGTGCGCTGCGGGACCTTGCGTGCGCTGCAGGATTTTAATCCATGACGGCGTAGTGTGTTACTAATGGTTTTCTTTGAGACTGTGGTCCCAGCTCTCTTCAGGTCATTGACCAGGTCCTGACATGTAGTTCTGGGCTGATCCCTCACCTTCCTCATGATCATTGATGCCCCACGAGGTGAGATCTTGCATGCAGCCCCAGACCGAGGGTGATTGACCGTCATCTTGAACTTCTTCCATTTTCTAATAATTGCGCAAACAGTTGTTGCCTTCTCACCAAGCTGCTTGCCTATTGTCCTGTAGCCCATCCCAGCCTTGTGCAGGTCTGCAATTTGACCCCTGATGTCCTTACACAGCTCTCTGGTCTTTGCCATTGTGGAGAGGTTGGAGTCTGTTTGATTGAGTGTGTGGACAGGTGTCTTTTATACAGGTAACGAGTTCAAACAAGTGCAGTTAATACAGGTAATGAGTGGAGAACAGGAGGGCTTCTTAAAGAAAAACTAACAGGTCTGTGAGAGCCGGATAACTTACTGGTTGGTAGGTGATCAAATACTTATGTCATGCAAAAAATGCAAATTAATTACTTAAAAATCATACAATGTGATTTTCAGGATTTTTGTTTTAGAAATTACAGACCTCTACATGCTTCGTAAGTAGGAAAACCTGCAAAATCGCCAGTGTATCAAGTACTTGTTCTCCCCACTGTACATCACATGCACCCATAATGAGACAAAGCAATTAGCCTGTTAAAACATGTATCTGACTCCATACAGATAATTAGCAAAATGCAAGAGACTATAGTTGAGTTACAGTAATAGAACACTATAGTTACAGTAATAGAACACTATAGTTACAGTAACAGAACACTATAGTTACAGTAATAGAACACTATAGTTACAGTAACAGAACACTATAGTTACAGTAATAGAACACTATAGTTACAGTAACAGAACACTATAGTTACAGTAACAGAACACTATAGTTACAGTAATAGAACACTATAGTTACAGTAATAGAACACTATAGTTACAGTAATAGAACACTATAGTTACAGTAATAGAACACTATGGTTGAGTTACAGTAATAGAACACTATAGTTACAGTAATAGAACACTATAGTTACAGTAATAGAACACTATGGTTGAGTTACAGTAATAGAACACTATAGTTACAGTAATAGAACACTATAGTTACAGTAATAGAACACTATGGTTGAGTTACAGTAATAGAACACTATAGTTACAGTAATAGAACACTATAGTTACAGTAATAGAACACTATAGTTACAGTAATAGAACACTATAGTTACAGTAATAGAACACTATAGTTACAGTAATAGAACACTATAGTTACAGTAATAGAACACTATAGTTACAGCAATAGAACACTATAGTTACAGTAATAGAACACTATAGTTACAGTAATAGAACACTATAGTTACAGTAATAGAACACTATAGTTACAGTAATAGAACACTATAGTTACAGTAATAGAACACTATAGTTACAGTAATAGAACACTATAGTTACAGTAATAGAACACTATAGTTACAGTATTAGAACACTATAGTTACAGTAATAGAACACTATAGTTGAGTTACAGTAATAGAACACTATAGTTACAGTAATAGAACACTATAGGTACAGTAATAGAACACTATAGTTACAGTAATAGAACACTATAGTTGAGATACAGTAATTGAACACTATAGTTGAGTTACAGTAATGGAACACTATAGTTACAGTAATAGAACACTATAGCTACAGTAATAGAACACTATAATTACAGTAATAGAACACTATAGTTACAGTAATAGAACACTATAGTTACAGTAATAGAACACTATAGTTACAGTTATATAACACTATAGTTACAGTAATGGAACACTATAGTTAAGTTACAGTAACAGAACACGAGAGTTACAATAATATAACACTATAGTTGAGTTACAGTAATAGAACACTATAGTTGAGTTACTGTAATAGAACACTATAGTTGAGTTACAGTAATAGAACACTATAGTTACAGTAATAGAACACTATAGTTACAGTAATAGAACACTATAGTTACAGTAATAGAACACTATAGTTACAGTAATAGAACACTATAGTTACAGTAATAGAACACTATAGTTGAGTTACAGTAATAGAACACTATAGTTACAGTAATAGAACACTATAGTTACAGTAATAGAACACTATAGTTACAGTAATAGAACACTATAGTTGAGTTACAGTAATAGAACACTATAGTTACAGTAATAGAACACTATGGTTGAGTTACAGTAATAGAACACTATAGTTACAGTAATAGAACACTATAGTTGAGATACAGTAATAGAACACTATAGTTACAGTAATAGAACACTATAGTTACAGTAATAGAACACTATAGTTACAGTAATAGAACACTATAGTTACAGTAATAGAACACTATAGTTACAGTAATAGAACACTATAGTTGAGTTACAGTAATAGAACACTATAGTTACAGTAATAGAACACTATAGTTACAGTAATAGAACACTATAGTTACAGTAATAGAACACTATAGTTGAGTTACAGTAATAGAACACTATAGTTACAGTAATAGAACACTATAGTTACAGTAATAGAACACTATAGTTACAGTAATAGAACACTATAGTTACAGTAATAGAACACTATAGTTACAGTAATAGAACACTATAGTTACAGTAATAGAACACTATAGTTACAGTAATAGAACACTATAGTTGAGTTACAGTAATAGAACACTATAGTTACAGTAATAGAACACTATAGTTACAGTAATAGAACACTATAGTTACAGTAATAGAACACTATAGTTACAGTAATAGAACACTATAGTTACAGTAATAGAACACTATAGTTGAGTTACAGTAATGGAACACTATAGTTACAGTAATAGAACACTATAGTTGAGTTACAGTAATAGAACACTATAGTTACAGTAATAGAACACTATAGTTACAGTAATAGAACACTATAGTTACAGTAATAGAACACTATAGTTACAGTAATAGAACACTATAGTTACAGTAATAGAACACTATAGTTACAGTAACAGAACACTATAGTTACAGTAATAGAACACTATAGTTACAGTAATAGAACACTATAGTTACAGTAATAGAACACTATAGTTGAGTTACAGTAATAGAACACTATAGTTACAGTAATAGAACACTATAGTTACAGTAATAGAACACTATAGTTACAGTAACAGAACACTATAGTTACAGTAATAGAACACTATAGTTACAGTAACAGAACACTATAGTTACAGTAATAGAACACTATAGTTACAGTAACAGAACACTATAGTTACAGTAACAGAACACTATAGTTACAGTAATAGAACACTATAGTTACAGTAATAGAACACTATAGTTACAGTAATAGAACACTATAGTTACAGTAATAGAACACTATGGTTGAGTTACAGTAATAGAACACTATAGTTACAGTAATAGAACACTATAGTTACAGTAATAGAAACACTATGGTTGAGTTACAGTAATAGAACACTATAGTTACAGTAATAGAACACTATAGTTACAGTAATAGAACACTATGGTTGAGTTACAGTAATAGAACACTATAGTTACAGTAATAGAACACTATAGTTACAGTAATAGAACACTATAGTTACAGTAATAGAACACTATAGTTACAGTAATAGAACACTATAGTTACAGTAATAGAACACTATAGTTACAGTAATAGAACACTATAGTTACAGTAATAGAACACTATAGTTACAGAAATAGAACACTATAGTTACAGTAATAGAACACTATAGTTACAGTAATAGAACACTATAGTTACAGTAATAGAACACTATAGTTACAGTAATAGAACACTATAGTTACAGTAATAGAACACTATAGTTACAGTAATAGAACACTATAGTTACAGTAATAGAACACTATAGTTACAGAATTAGAACACTATAGTTACAGTAATAGAACACTATAGTTGAGTTACAGTAATAGAACACTATAGTTACAGTAATAGAACACTATAGGTACAGTAATAGAACACTATAGTTACAGTAATAGAACACTATAGTTGAGATACAGTAATTGAACACTATAGTTGAGTTACAGTAATGGAACACTATAGTTACAGTAATAGAACACTATAGCTACAGTAATAGAACACTATAATTACAGTAATAGAACACTATAGTTACAGTAATAGAACACTATAGTTACAGTAATAGAACACTATAGTTACAGTTATATAACACTATAGTTACAGTAATGGAACACTATAGTTAAGTTACAGTAACAGAACACGAGAGTTACAATAATATAACACTATAGTTGAGTTACAGTAATAGAACACTATAGTTGAGTTACTGTAATAGAACACTATAGTTGAGTTACAGTAATAGAACACTATAGTTACAGTAATAGAACACTATAGTTACAGTAATAGAACACTATAGTTACAGTAATAGAACACTATAGTTACAGTAATAGAACACTATAGTTACAGTAATAGAACACTATAGTTGAGTTACAGTAATAGAACACTATAGTTACAGTAATAGAACACTATAGTTACAGTAATAGAACACTATAGTTACAGTAATAGAACACTATAGTTGAGTTACAGTAATAGAACACTATAGTTACAGTAATAGAACACTATGGTTGAGTTACAGTAATAGAACACTATAGTTACAGTAATAGAACACTATAGTTGAGATACAGTAATAGAACACTATAGTTACAGTAATAGAACACTATAGTTACAGTAATAGAACACTATAGTTACAGTAATAGAACACTATAGTTACAGTAATAGAACACTATAGTTACAGTAATAGAACACTATAGTTGAGTTACAGTAATAGAACACTATAGTTACAGTAATAGAACACTATAGTTACAGTAATAGAACACTATAGTTACAGTAATAGAACACTATAGTTGAGTTACAGTAATAGAACACTATAGTTACAGTAATAGAACACTATAGTTACAGTAATAGAACACTATAGTTACAGTAATAGAACACTATAGTTACAGTAATAGAACACTATAGTTACAGTAATAGAACACTATAGTTACAGTAATAGAACACTATAGTTACAGTAATAGAACACTATAGTTGAGTTACAGTAATAGAACACTATAGTTACAGTAATAGAACACTATAGTTACAGTAATAGAACACTATAGTTACAGTAATAGAACACTATAGTTACAGTAATAGAACACTATAGTTACAGTAATAGAACACTATAGTTGAGTTACAGTAATGGAACACTATAGTTACAGTAATAGAACACTATAGTTGAGTTACAGTAATAGAACACTATAGTTACAGTAATAGAACACTATAGTTACAGTAATAGAACACTATAGTTACAGTAATAGAACACTATAGTTACAGTAATAGAACACTATAGTTACAGTAACAGAACACTATAGTTACAGTAATAGAACACTATAGTTACAGTAACAGAACACTATAGTTACAGTAATAGAACACTATAGTTACAGTAATAGAACACTATAGTTACAGTAATAGAACACTATAGTTGAGTTACAGTAATAGAACACTATAGTTACAGTAATAGAACACTATAGTTACAGTAATAGAACACTATAGTTGAGTTACAGTAATGGAACACTATAGTTGAGTTACAGTAATGGAACACTATAGTTACAGAAATAGAACACTATAGTTGAGTTACAGTAATAGAACACTATAGTTACAGTAATAGAACACTTTAATTACAGTAATATAACACTATAGTTAAGTTACAGTAATAGAACACTATAGTTACAGTAATAGAACACTACAGTTGAGTTACAGTAATGGAACACTATAGTTACAGAAATAGAACACTATAGTTGAGTTACAGTAATAGAACACTATAGTTACAGTAATAGAACACTATAGTTGAGTTACAGTAATGGAACACTATAGTTGAGTTACAGTAATAGAATACTATAGTTACAGTAATAGAACACTTTAGTTACAGTAATATAACACTATAGTTAAGTTACAGTAATAGAACACTATAGTTGAGTTACAGTAATGGAACACTATAGTTACAGAAATAGAACACTATAGTTGAGTTACAGTAATGGAACACTATAGTTACAGTAATAGAACACTATAGTTACAGTAATAGAACACTATAGTTACAGTAATAGAACACTTTAGTTACAGTAATAGAACACTATAGTTACAGTAATAGAACACTATAGTTGAGTTACAGTAATAGAACACTATAGTTACAGTAATAGAACACTATAGTTGAGATACAGTAATAGAACACTATAGTTACAGTAATAGAACACTATAGTTAAGTTACAGTAATAGAACACTATAGTTAAGTTACAGTAATAGAACACTATAGTTACAGTAATAGAACACTATAGTTACAGTAATAGAACACTATAGTTACTGTAATAGAACACTATAGTTAAGTTACAGTAATAGAACACTATAGTTACAGTAATAGAACACTTTAGTTACAGTAATTGAACACTATAGTTGAGTTACAGTAATAGAACACTATGGTTGCAGTAATAGAACACTATAGTTACAGTAATAGAACACTATAGTTACAGTAATAGAACACTATAGTTACAGTAATAGAACACTATAATTACAGTAACAGAACACTATAGTTACAGTAATAGAACACTATAGTTACAGTAATAGAACACTTTAGTTACAGTAATAGAACACTATAGTTACAGTAATAGAACACTTTAGTTACAGTAATAGAACACTATAGTTACAGTAATATAACACTATAGTTGAGTTACAGTAATAGAACACTATAGTTACAGTAATAGAACACTATATTTGATTTACCGTAACAGAACACTATAGTTGAGTTACAGCAAAAGACAATTAGTAAATGTCTGAGAATGGAATTCTAAATACAAGTGTATTTCATAACTCTGCAAAATGAATTAATTCATATACAAGGCATAAAGCTTAAGTTACGAGAGAGAGAGAGAGAGAGAGAGAGAGAGAGAGAGAGAGAGAGAGAGAGAGAGAGAGAGAACAATGAATCTAAGACCCTTTTATAAGCATTTGAGTTGTTTTGATTCAAAATCTGAGTTGTTGACCAATTGTATTACTATAAAGTTAACCTCCAATCAGATATCAGACCTACATGACGTCACCTCTGCTCCTCAGAGGTGAGACAATGGGGGTTGGCGAGATCAACACAGAGAAGGCTGAATTCCTAAGACAACTAGCATCACCACCCAGGATGGTTCCTACCTAGAATATGTGGACATCTATATGTACCTAGGTGTCTGGCTAGACTGTAAACTCTCCTTCCAGACTCATATCAAACATCTCCAATCTAAAATCAAATCTAGAGTCGGCTTTCTATTCCGCAACAAAGCCTCCTTCACTCACGCCGCCAAACTTACCCTAGTAAAACTGACTATCCTACCGATCCTCGACTTCGGCGATGTCATCTACATAATGGCTTCCAATACTCTACTCAGCAAACTGGATGCAGTTTATCACAGTGCCATCTGTTTTGTTACTAAAGCACCTTATACCACCCACCACTGCGACCTGTATGCTCTAGTCGGCTGGTCCTCGCTACATATTCGTCGCCAGACCCTCTGGCTCCAGGTCATCTACAAGTGCATGCTAGGTAAAGCTCCGCCTTATCTCAGTTCACTGGTCACGATGGCAACACGTACTCGTAGCACACGCTCCAGCAGGTGTATCTCACTGATCATCCCTAAAGCCAACACCTCATTTGGCCGCCTTTCCTTCCAGTTCTCTGCTGCCTGTGACTGGAACGAATTGCAAAAATTGCTGAAGTTGGAGACTTTTATCTCCCTCACCAACTTTAAACATCTGCTATCTGAGCAGCTAACCGATCGCTGCAGCTGTACATAGTCTATCGGTAAATAGCCCACCCATTTTTACCTACCTCATCCCCATACTGTTTTATTTATTTATTTGACTTTTTTTTCTGCTCTTTTGCACACCAGTATCTCTATCTGTACATGACCATCTGATCATTTATCACTCCAGTGTTAATCTGCTAAATTGTAATTATTCACCTACCTCCTCATGCCTTTTGCACACAATGTATATAGACTCTATTTTTTTCTTTTTTTTTTCTACTGTGTTATTGACTTGTTAATTGTTTACTCCATGTGTAACTCTGTGTTGTCTGTTCACACTGCTATGCTTTATCTTGGCCAGGTCGCAGTTGTAAATGAGAACTTGTTCTCAACTAGCCTACCTGGTTAAATAAAGGTGAAATAAGAAATAAATAAATAAAAAACAACGCAGAGGACATTCTTGTATACAGTTAATAAGAAGAGTCACTTCGGGACGTTAGCCCTACATCCTCCTCCACCCTTGAACACATCTTATTCCGCATCAGACAGAAGTGTTTCGATTTGGACGGCCAGCACTGTAGTCACTGTAGACAATCTTGTGACCAAGTAGTTCATGGTGCTAGCAGCATCGCCCCAGAAGTGTCCTTTAGGCTGGTATCATTGTCTTCTTTAGACATACAAATGTCCTTAGGTAACACGTTTCCTGTAAGCAAGCTACAAAAGAATGTTCCGTTCTTCCTTGTAAGACCAAACACATAACTGAAGGTACATTACATCACAGATTAATCCACATTTCAATGAACATAAAATAGTCTGTTTATCTGATTGGTCAATAGCAACTTCAGATATAGTTTTATCAAAACCGTCAGATGAATACTAAAGATATAAAAGATAACTATCATAAAAAGTATATTTTAAATTAAAATTCTCTAACTCTCCTACTACCTTTGAGACCTTTGAGAGAAAATCATATGAGAAAATAAAACAACGAATCAGAATTTGGAAATAATCAAGAACAATTGTTGAAGTTAAATCAAAAGAACTTTCACATTTGAAATGTATCTCAGTTTACAGCACCCGACATTAGCATACCAGTGGTGAAAGATCTATGGCCATTCTGTGAATAACAAAACAATGACTTTTCAAAGCACACCCACATCTACAGTATTACACTCAGCTGGCCGTATGCACCACGCTTGGGATAACAAACTATTCTTTGTGTCTTACAATGAGCCATTACATTTGATCTAGCACTCTGTACACGTCACAGAAAGCACATTCACCAAAGTCACCCTACTGTATTATAGTCATCACAAATGGACATAGAAATTAATGAGTTGCAAAGGAAGAAATTATTAACACATTATCGTCAAATAATCAACATCCAAAGGTTTAAGGAGAAAGCTCAAAATCTAGTAGAATTGAGACCAAACATCATCTCAACATTTCTGTATTTTATGACCACTTCTGTGACAAGAGTTACAAAACCTAATTGAATAGTTGTTTCTTTTATTTATTTGATCTTTATTTAACTAGGCAAGTCAGTTAAGAACAAATTCTTATTTTCAATGACGGCCTAAGAACAGTGGGTTAACTGCCTGTTCAGGGGCAGAACGACAGATTTGTACCTTGTCAGCTCGGGGGTTTGAACTTGCAACCTTCCGGTTATTAGTCCAACGCTCTAACCACTAGGCTACCTGCCACCTCTACACTCTAACCACTAGGCTACCTGCCACCTCTACACTCTAACCACTAGGCTACCTGCCACCTCTACACTTTAACCACTAGGCTACCTGCCGCCTCTACACTCTAACCACTAGGCTACCTGCCGCCTCTACACTCTAACCACTAGGCTACCTGCCGCCTCTACTCTAACCACTAGGCTACCTGCCGCCTCTACACTCTAACCACTAGGCTACCCTACCTCCTCTACACTCTAACCACTAGGCTACCCTACCTCCTCTACACTCTAACCACTAGGCTACCTGCCTCCTCTACACTCTAACCACTAGGCTACCCTGCCGCCTCTACACTCTAACCACTAGGCTACCCTGCCGCCTCTACACTCTAACCACTAGGCTACCCTACCTCCTCTACACTCTAACCACTAGGCTACCTGCCGCCCTGCATTGTGCCTATAATATTATACACAGTTGATGGGAAAGTCACTTTGGGGTCTGCCTTACAAGTCAGTTCTTATATCTGCACGATCAGCTGTTCTGTCTACAGCTTCTCTTGACTTGAGGTCATGCCGGAGTAACATTAATTTAGGAGCTTTCTCTGGTAGTAATGCCGTTCGGCTTCACGGATCAATAGATTCTGGCATTATCGGATAACAGAGCAACTATTAGGGACCTTCAGCTCTCCTGTCCTCTATATTAAAGTTGGCTTCAATAACCTTCTTCTTTCTTCTCTGCTGCTAACAGGGTGATCTTCTAGAGATCTTCTTGCCTGACCACCACCATGGAAGAGCAGGCAGTGTCCAACAGTAGTCCCCAGCATGGCCGAGGCCTGGGCAGGCAGAACGTCATCAGGTGTGGCTGGCTGAGGAAGCAGGGAGGCTTTGTGAAGACTTGGCACACACGCTGGTTCGTACTTCGAGGGGAACAGCTACACTATTACAAAGACGAGGAGGAGACTAAAGCCCTGGTGAGTGACCGCTGAACCTCATGCTGTACTGCTGTGTGTCTCTCAGTGTAGTGCTACATGTTAAGTCTAAGTCACTGCAACCAGGGTGTCTATAGTGACGCCTCTACCACTGAGATGCAGTGCCTTAGACCACTGAACCAGGGTGTCTGTAGTGACGCCTCTACCACTGAGATGCAGTGCCTTAGACCACTGAACCAGGGTGTCTGTAGTGACGCCTCTACCACTGAGATGCAGTGCCTTAGACCACTGAACCAGGGTGTCTGTAGTGACGCCTCTACCACTGAGATGCAGTGCCTTAAACCACTGAACCAGGGTGTCTGTAGTGACGCCTCTACCACTGAGATGCAGTGCCTTAGACCACTGAACCAGGGTGTCTGTAGTGACGCCTCTACCACTGAGATGCAGTGCCTTAGACTACTGAACCAGGGTGTCTGTAGTGACGCCTCTACCACTGAGATGCAGTGCCTTAGACTACTGAACCAGGGTGTCTGTAGTGACGCCTCTACCACTGAGATGCAGTGCCTTAGACCACTGAACCAGGGTGTCTGTAGTGACACCTCTACCACTGAGATGCAGTGAATAGACCACTGAACCAGGGTGTCTGTAGTGACACCTCTACCACTGAGATACAGTGCCTCAGACCACTGCGCCACCCGGGATGACAATATACAGTACAAGTACAGATGTAGAGATATACAATGCACGTTTAAGGTACAATGACAATGCAGATAGCCAGTGAAGTGTGACCTGCCATTCAATACTCACTAACACATACAATGATTTACAAAGGGGTTTATAAGGTAGTTTATCAACTGTTGATGATTATGGGGTATTGTGTGTAGATTGATGAGGATTTTTATTTTTTATTTAATCCATTTTAGAATAAGGTTATAAATTAACAACATGTGGAAAAGAGGAAGGGGTCTGAATACTTTCCGAATGCACTGTATATGTCTGGAATTATGCTTGTTTAATGTAAGTATTGCCTTGTAACTTAAGCTTAATGCCTTGTTTGTGATTTCATTCATTTGACAAAGTTATTAAATGCAGTTGTATTTAGAATTACATTCTCTTAGAAACACAAAATCGTCTAGAATGTCAGATGGTGAAGCATGATTCAGAATTCCAGAGAACCTGTTTTCACTGCTCCAGAGTCCAATGGCGGTGAGCTTTACACCACTCCAGCCAACCCTTGGGATTGCGTGAGGCTTGTGTGAGGCTGCTCGACCATGGAAACCCATTTCATGATGCTCCCAACAAACAGTTCTTGTGCTGACGTTGCTAACCAATGGGCAGTTTGAAACTCTGGTAGTGAGTGTTGCAACCGAGGGCAGACCATTTTTACACGTTTCAGCACTCGGTGGTCCCGTTCTGTGCGCTTGTGTGACCTACCACTTCGCGGCTGAGTCGTTGTTGTTCCTAGACGTTTCCACTTCACAATAACAGCACTTACAGTTGACCACGGCAGCTCTACCAGAGCAGTGCCACGCTTAAAGTCACTGGGCTCTTCAGTAAGGCCATTCAATTGCTAATGTTTGTCTATGGAGACTGCATGGCTGTGTGCTCGATTTCATACACCTGTCAGCAACGGAAGTGACTCAAATAGCCGAATCCACTACTTTGAAGGGGTGTCCGCATACTTTTGTATATTTAGCGTATTTATACTCGTGCAGTATTCGCTACACTTCATTTTCATTGATAAAGTTGATAAGTAGCTGGCCTACATAACTATGCCATCCCCTTCCTCTGGTACATTGTGTTCTTTGTGTCGATGATTATGTGTGGGAGAGATGTGTACTGGCAGGAACATGGAGACAGAAGGATGGCGTGTTGATGGCAAGACCACACGTCCCCCCCCCCCTATACTCGATGCCATGACCTCTAACCCCCCAACTCTCATTCCTGACATTCCAGTGGGGCAGATCCCAGACTACATTCCCATAGTATTCCCACTCTATTCTATACCATATCCCCAATGGCCTGCCTCTTCTCTATCGTAAACATGTAGATGCCTAAGGAGATAATGTGATGAGTGAGCTGCGTGTGTGTGCATACGTGTGCATGCATCTATGACATCTATGACATGTCTGATGTCACGAACCGGCTCGAAGTTCGTAACAAAAGGGAGACAATGTGGAGATAAAGAATAACAAAATATATTTATTAACTGAAGTAACGTAAATACAATTAACAACAGTGTGTGTTTAGTCAGTAGTGTAAGTGAGTGGTCGCGTGTTTACATGTGATAATGAGGGGTGCTGAAAGGTGCCAACGCAAACAAACAAAACAGCCACAACCAAAATCTGTAAATGTGTCTGCATAGAGAGAGTCTCCTCAATGAATGGGGAAGTGGTGTATTTGTCCTGGTGACACACCCGAGCACAGGGGTGTCCCATTTCTCTGACGACCCTCCCGGCTCCGCCCACCGACATCCTATTAAGGAAAACAAGAGCAAAGAGAAAGAATTCGGCAGACGGAGTGGGAGGGTCGTCACAGAGTGGGAGGGGCGTCACAGAGTGGGAGGGGCGTCACAGAGTGGGAGGGTCGTCACACTGAGGCAACCAGCATCATGTCTGAGGCAACCAGCATCATGTTTGAGGCAACCAGCATCATGTTTGAGGCAACCAGCATCATGTTTGAGGCAACCAGCATCATGTTTGAGGCAACCAGCATCATGTCTGAGGCAACCAGCATCATGTCTGAGGCAACCAGCATCATGTCTGAGGCAACCAGCATCATGTTTGAGGCAACCAGCATCATGTCTGAGGCAACCAGCATCATGTTTGAGGCAACCAGCATCATGTCTGAGGCAACCAGCATCATGTCTGAGGCAACCAGCATCATGTTTGAGGCAACCAGCATCATATCTGAGACAACCAGCTTCATGTCTGAGGCAACCAGCATCATGTCTGAGGCAACCAGCTTCATGTCTAAGGCAACCAGCATCATGTCTGAGGCAACCAGCTTCATGGCTGAGGCAACCAGCATCATGTCTGAGGTAACCAGCATCATGTTTGAGGCAACCAGCATCATGTCTGAGGCAACCAGCTTCATGTCTGAGGCAACCAGCATCATGTTTGAGGCAACCAGCTTCATGTCTGAGGAAACCAGCATCATATCTGAGGCAATTAGCCCTTCCTAGTATCGTGTTTTCTGTTTTCCTGGGCAACAGAGTCAGGCAGATGCTTGTGGTGCTCCTGTGTCAGACAGCCATTAGAGCTAACGAGGCTAACGAGACATCACATTCCATGACTGGGCTAATTAATACCCATGTTAATGCAGCCTCTTCATCACCCTGTTGTGGCTGACTGGGATAATTCATACCCATGTTAATGCAGCCTCTTCATCACCCTGTTGTGGCTGACTGGGATAATTCATACCCATGTTAATGCAGCCTCTTCATCACCCTGTTGTAGCTGACTGGGATAATTCATACCCATGTTAATGCAGCCTCTTCATCACCCTGTTGTGGCTGACTGGGCTAATTCATACCCATGGTAATGCAGCCTCTTCATCACCCTGTTGTGGCTGACTGGGATAATTCATACCCATGTTAATGCAGCCTCTTCCTAACCCTGGTGTGGCTGACTGGGATAATTCATACCCATGTTAATGCAGCCTCTTCATCACCCTGTTGTGGCTGCTTTCACCTAAACTCATAGTCACAGGAACCCTATTCCTTATTTAGTACACTACTGTTGACCAGAGTCCTATTGGTCCTTGTATATAGTACACTACTGTTGACCAGAGTCCTATTGGTCCTTGTATATAGTACACTACTGTTGACCAGAGTCCTATTTATTCCTGGTATATAGTACACTACTGTTGACCAGAGTCCTATTGGTCCTGGTATATAGTACACTACTGTTGACCAGAGTCCTATTGGTCCTGGTATATAGTACACTACTGTTGACCAGAGTCCTATTTATTCCTGGTATATAGTACACTACTGTTGACAAGAGTCCTATTGGTCCTGGTATATTTTTTATTTATTTGACCTTTATTTAACCAGGCAAGTCAGTTAAGAACAAATTCTTATTTTCAATGACGGCCTGGGAACAGTGGGTTAACTGCCTGTTCAGGGGCAGAACGACAGATTTGTACCTTGTCAGCTCGGGGGTTTGAACTCACAACCTTCCGGTTACTAGTCCAACGCTCTAACCACTAGGCTACCCTGCCTCTGTTGACCAGAGTCCTATTGGTCCTGGTATATAGTACACTACTGTTGACCAGAGTCCTATTTATTCCTGGTATATAGTACACTACTGTTGACCAGAGTCCTATTTATTCCTGGTATATAGTACACTACTGTTGACCAGAGTCCTAGGTAAAGTTGTGCGCTACATAGGGAATAGGGTGCCTTTTGTAATGCAGCCATAGACTCATGGGTCAGAGGCCAATAACAGCTCAGTACCCCCTGAGTGAAAGGCGTGAAGTGATGCATTATGGGAGTCTGACCTGCCTGGTCCGTGTCCACATTAAGGGAGAGCTTTAGGCGCCCACTTGGTGTTTTGTCTTCTTTGATTAGAGAAGGTGTGTGTGTGTGTGTGTGTGTGTTTGGGTGTGTGTGTGTGTGTGTGTGTGTGTGTGTGTGTGTGTGTGTGTGTGTGTGTGTGTGTGTGTGTGTGTGTGTGTGTGTGTGTGTGTGTGTGTGTGTTTGGGTGTGTGTGTGTGTGTGTGTGTGTGTGTGTGTGTGTGCGTGTGTGTGTGTGTGTGTGTGCGTGTGTACTGCTCTCTCTGTAGACCAAGGAGATTAACTGCTGGAACAAACTGCTTGGTGCATTAGCCTGGCTGCCCTAGTTACACTCACGTTTCCCTTCACTGACAAAAAAAAACTAAGTTGTTTTTGGTGAAAAAGTGTAGAAAATGTATGTTGACATCATTTGAGTTTTCAAGAAAAGCTATTTTTTTGTCCATTAATATAACATCATATTGATCAGAAATACAGTGTGGACATTGTTAATGTTGTAAATGACTGTTGAAGCTGGAAACTGCAGATTTTTTTATGAAATATCTACAAAAGCATACAGAGGCCCATTATCAGCAACCATCACTCCTGTGTTCCAATGGCACGTTGTGTTAGCTAATCCAAGTTTATCATTTTAAAAGGTTAATTGATCATTAGAAAACCCTTTTGCAATTATGTTAGCACAGCTGAAAACTGTTGTTCTAATTAAAGAAGCAATAAAACTGGCCTTCTTTAGACTAGTTGAGTATCTGGAGCATCAACATTTGTGGTTTCGATTACAAGCTCAAAATGCCCAGAAACAAAGGCCTTTCGTCTGAAACTCGTCAGTCTATTCTTGTTCTGAGAAATGAAGGCTATTCCATGTGAGAAATTTCCAAGATACTGAAGATCTCGTACAATGCTGTGTACTATCTCCCTTCCACAGAACAGCGCAAACCGGCCCTAACCAGAATAGAAAGAGGAGTGGGAGGCCTTGGTGCACAACTGAGCAAGAGGACAAGTACATTATAGTGTCTAGTTTGAGAAACAGACGCCTCACAAGTCCTCAACTGGCAGCTTCATTAAATAGTACCCGCAAAACACTTGTCTCAAGAGTCAAGAGGCGACTCCGGGATGCTGGCCTTCTAGGTAGAGATCCTCTGTCCACTGTCATAGTTCTTTTGCCCATCTTAATCTTGTCTTTTTATTGGCCAGTCTGAGATATGTTTTTTTCTTTGTAACTCTGCCTAGAAGGCCAGCGTCCCGGAGTCGCCTCTTCACTGTTGACGTTGAGGCTGGTGTTTGGCAGGTACTATTTAATGAAGCTGCCAGTTGAGGACTTGTGCGGCATCTGTTTCTCAAACTAGACATTCTAATGTACTTGTCTTCTTGCTCAGTTGTGCACCGGGGCCTCCCACTCCTCTTTCTATTCTGGTTAGAGCCAGTTTGCACTGTTCTGTGAAGGGAGTAGTACACAGGTGTTTTCAGCAGTTTTCAGCTGGGCTAACATAATTGCAAAAGGGTTTTCTAATGATCAATTAGCCTTTTAAAATGATGAACATGCCATTGGAACACAGGAGTGATGGTTGCTGATAATGGGCCTCTGTACGCCTATGTAGATATCCCATAAAAAATCAGCCGTTTCCAGCTACAATAGTCATTTACAACATTACAACAATGTCTACACTGCATTTCTGATCAATTTTATGTTATTTTAATGCACAACATTTTTTTTTTCTTTCTTTCAAAAACAAAGACATTTCTAAGTGACACCAAACTTTTGAACGGTAGTGTGGATTCAAGTTTCAAGTTAAGTTAGTCATATGTACGGGATACAAATGGTGTACCACCCAAGTTGCATGAATTCATTACTGTGGAAAAATGATAAATAGACACAAACAAAACAAACGACAGCGGGACATTACAAAGAAATCCTGACTCAACTATGACCATTGCCTCAATTGATTCCAGCTTGGATTTTCACTCCTGGAATTCCATTCACAGCCCGAGCAAAGAGCAAAGAGCAAAGCAATTTTCTAAAGGGAAGGCAGAGAGCAGTAAAGAACAGTGATCCTATAGCTTCCGAGCCTCAGGGATCTCTAGCGTTGTTCTGGCTTGGCTGGAACAGAGTACTGCTCAATGTTTCAGCTCAGATGGTGTGTGTGTGAGAGTTACAGAGAGAGAGAGAGAGAGAGAGAGAGAGAGAGAGAGAGAGAGAGAGAGAGAGAGAGAGACAATCAGAGAGAGAGAGCTCGTATTCAGCTCAGCGGTGAATTGATTAAAGAGAACAACAGCTGTACTATGGGGTAGTGTTCTCGTTGTTCTGTTCTGTTCCCTTCCTCCTGCCTGCCGCCCACCTCGTCGTTTAGAGCTGTTTGACCCTGCTGTTTGGCCCAGGAGAGGTGTTCTGGGCTGGGCTGGGCTGGGCTGGGCTGGCTTCCAGGAAACCAGCCCTGCTATGGGTCGTGGGTGGATGAGATTTTTAAGGTTATGTTCGAGGAAAACATCTACTTCTGTGAGTTGGTGGCAATGTTTTCTTCTCTGTTGAAAAGCATCAGAAAGGATATTGATGGATCACCCTAAACCCAGCTTCCATAACGGAAGTGGCCTGGTCTGTATTCTAAAAGGGTCTTGGAGTAGAAGTGCTGATCTAGGATCAGATTCCCCTGATCCATAGAAGGCAATTTGTTATCATTGAAAAGGTGGATCCTAGTTAAAGAGAGGGTGATGAAGGGTACAGAGGGTATCGTCACCTCTCTATTTAACCTGTATGTCATCGACTCTTAACAGCGTATCATTACAGTACATACATTGTACGTCAAATAGTCTCACCAATCCTTCCTAATTAGTTTGTGACAAACCTTCCGAGTCGATACTGTAAATAACCTTTATATTTAACCCATATCAAGTGGACAACCTGGTGACATTCATCAACCCCCCAACCAGATTTCATGAGTAGAAAAAGAGGAATCAAGACAGAATCACTCATAACCAGAATACGTTTCCTGTGTGGTCCTCTCTGTTGAACTACTGTGGTCACTGGGAGGTGACATGCAAATTCCTATTGCCAGAAATGTTATGTAAAGACTCTCGTTTCGTGTTTAGAAGATCAACCCCGCTAAACGCAGCCTGATGCTTAAGAGGGGGAAAAATTAAGTTGAAACATTTTGCTGATAGCAAAGCTTGCGGTGATCGAATGTAGAGATATCTATTGCAAACATGCTTGTGCAAAACTGAAAGCAGGAACCACTGCTTTTTAGCAGGGCAAGGCGACCGGAAACATGACTGAATACAAACAGTGTAGCTATTCCCTCTGCAAGACAATCAAACAAGCTAAGCGTCAGTATAGAGACAAAGTAGAGTCACAATTCAACGGCTCAGACACGAGAGGTACAGTATTTGGCAGGGTCTACAGTCAATCACGGACTACAAAAAGAAAACCAGCCCTGTCGCAGACCACAATGTCTTGCTGCCAGACAAACTAAACAATGTAATGGCTTTCTTCGGGTGAAAGAGAGTCGGACCAAAATGCAGCGTGGTTAATTCGATACATGTTTAATAGAAGAATAAACACGATAAATACAAAAACCAATAAACGTACGTGAAAACCGAAACAACCTAAACTGGTGCAATAACACAGAGACAGGAACAATCACCCACAAAACACTCAAAGAATATGGCTGCCTAAATATGGTTCCCAATCAGAGACAACGATAAACACCTGCCTCTGATTGAGAACCACTCCAGACAGCCATAGACTTTGCTAGATACCTCCACTAAGCCACACACCCAATAACTAACAAAACCCCAAGACAAAACACACCACAATAAACCCATGTCACACCCCGGCCTGACCAAATAAATAAAGACAAACACAATAACACTTCGACCAGGGCGTGACAAACAACTTCTTTGCTCGCTTTGAGGACAGTACAGTGCCACCGACACGGACCGCTACCAAAACTCGCAAGGCTGCCGGCCCAGATGGCATCCCTTGCCGCGTCCTCCGAGCATGCGCAGACCAGCTGGCTGGTGTGTTTACGAACATATTCAATCAATCCTTATCCTAGTCTGCTGTTCCCACATGCTTCAAGAGGGCCACCATTGTTCCTGTTCCCATGAAAGCTACGGTAACTGAGCTAAATGACTATAGCCCCGTAGCACTCACATCCGTCATCATGAAGTGCTTTGAGAGACTAGTCAAGGACCATATCACCTCCACCCTACCTGACATCCTAGACCCACTACAATTTGCTTACCGCCCCAATAGGTCCACAGACGATGCAATCTCAACCACACTGCACACTGCCCTAACCCATCTGGACAAGAGGAATACCTATGTAAGAATGCTGTTCATCGATTACAGCTCAGCATTCAACACCACAGTACCCTCCAAACTCGTCATTAAGCTCGAGACCCTGGGTCTGAACCCTGCCCTGTGCAACTGGGTGCTGGACTTCCTGACGGGCCGCGCCCAGGTGGTGAGGGTAGGTAACATCATCAAGGAGAACAACCACCCAAGCCACTGCCTGTTCACCCCGCTATCATCTAGAAGGCGAGGTCAGTACAGGTGCATCAAAGCTGGGACTGAGAGACTGAAAAACAGCTTCTATCTCAAGGCCAAAAGACTGTTAAACAGCCATCAATAACATTGAGTGGCTGCTGCCAACATACTTACTCAAATCTCTAGCCACTTTAATAATAACAAAAATTGGATGTAGTAAATGTATCACTAGCCACTTTAAACAATGCCACTTTATATAATGTTTACATACCCCACATTACTCATCTCATATGTATATACTGTACTCTATACCATCTACTGCATCTTGTTTACATACCCTACATTACTCATCTCATATGTATATACTGTACTCTATACTATCTACTGCATCTTGTTTACATACCCTACATTACTCACCTCATATGTATATACTGTACTCTATACCATCTACTGCATCTTGTTTACATACCCTACATTACTCATCTCATATGTATATACTGTACTCTATACCATCTACTGCATCTTGCGTATGCCGTTCGGCCATTGCTCATCCATATATTTTTATGTACATATTATTTTTCATCAAACGTAGAGATATCTACTGCAAAGATGCTTGTGGTGATCGAACGTAGAGATATCTACTGCAAAGATGCTTGTGGTGATCAAACGTAGAGATATCTACTGCAAAGATGCTTGTGGTGATCAAACGTAGAGATATCTACTGCAAAGATGCTTGTGGTGATCAAACGTAGAGATATCTACTGCAAAGATGCTTGTGGTGATCAAATGTAGAGATATCTACTGCAAAGATGCTTGTGGTGATCAAACGTAGAGATATCTACTGCAAAGATGCTTGTGGTGATCAAACGTAGAGATATCTACTGCAAAGATGCTTGTGGTGATCAAACGTAGAGATATCTACTGCAAAGATGCTTGTGGTGATCAAACGTAGAGATATCTACTGCAAAGATGCTTGTGGTGATCAAATGTAGAGATATCTACTGCAAAGATGCTTGTGGTGATCGAACGTAGAGATATCTACTGCAAAGATGCTTGTGGTGATCAAACGTAGAGATATCTACTGCAAAGATGCTTGTGGTGATCGAACGTAGAGATATCTACTGCAAAGATGCTTGTGGTGATCGAACGTAGAGATATCTACTGCAAAGATGCTTGTGGTGATCGAACGTAGAGATATCTACTGCAAAGATGCTTGTGGTGATTGAACGTAGAGATATCTACTGCAAAGACGCTTGTGGTGATCGAACGTAGAGATATCTACTGCAAAGATGCTTGTGGTGATTAAACGTAGAGATATCTACTGCAAAGACGCTTGTGGTGATTAAACGTAGAGATATCTACTGCAAAGATGCTTGTGGTGATCGAACGTAGAGATATCTACTGCAAGGATGCTTGTGGTGATCAAACGTAGAGATATCTACTGCAAAGATGCTTGTGGTGATCAAACGTAGAGATATCTACTGCAAAGATGCTTGTGGTGATCGAACGTAGAGATATCTACTGCAAAGATGCTTGTGGTGATCAAACGTAGAGATATCTACTGCAAAGATGCTTGTGGTGATCGAACGTAGAGATATCTACTGCAAAGATGCTTGTGGTGATTAAACGTAGAGATATCTACTGCAAAGATGCTTGTGGTGATTAAACGTAGAGATATCTACTGCAAAGATGCTTGTGGTGATTAAACGTAGAGATATCTACTGCAAAGATGCTTGTGGTGATTAAACGTAGAGATATCTACTGCAAAGATGCTTGTGGTGATTAAACGTAGAGATATCTACTGCAAAGATGCTTGTGGTGATTAAACGTAGAGATATCTACTGCAAAGATGCTTGTGGTGATCAAACGTAGAGATATCTACTGCAAAGATACTTGTGGTGATTGAACGTAGAGATATCTACTGCAAAGATGCTTGTGGTGATCAAACGTAGAGATATCTACTGCAAAGATGCTTGTGGTGATCAAACGTAGAGATATCTACTGCAAAGATGCTTGTGGTGATCAAACGTAGAGATATCTACTGCAAAGATGCTTGTGGTGATCAAATGTAGAGATATCTACTGCAAAGATGCTTGTGGTGATCGAACGTAGAGATATCTACTGCAAAGATGCTTGTGGTGATCAAACGTAGAGATATCTACTGCAATGATGCTTGTGGTGATCGAACGTAGAGATATCTACTGCAAAGATGCTTGTGGTGATCGAACGTAGAGATATCTACTGCAAAGATGCTTGTGGTGATCGAACGTAGAGATATCTACTGCAAAGATGCTTGTGGTGATCGAACGTAGAGATATCTACTGCAAAGATGCTTGTGGTGATTAAACGTAGAGATATCTACTGCAAAGATGCTTGTGGTGATTGAACGTAGAGATATCTACTGCAAAGACGCTTGTGGTGATCGAACGTAGAGATATCTACTGCAAAGATGCTTGTGGTGATTAAACGTAGAGATATCTACTGCAAAGACGCTTGTGGTGATTAAACGTAGAGATATCTACTGCAAAGACGCTTGTGGTGATTAAACGTAGAGATATCTACTGCAAAGATGCTTGTGGTGATCGAACGTAGAGATATCTACTGCAAAGATGCTTGTGGTGATTAAACGTAGAGATATCTACTGCAAAGATGCTTGTGGTGATCGAACGTAGAGATATCTACTGCAAAGATGCTTGTGGTGATCAAACGTAGAGATATCTACTGCAAAGATGCTTGTGGTGATTAAACGTAGAGATATCTACTGCAAAGATGCTTGTGGTGATCGAACGTAGAGATATCTACTGCAAAGATGCTTGTGGTGATCGAACGTAGAGATATCTACTGCAAAGATGCTTGTGGTGTATTAATATGAGTAATGCTAATTTCTAATTATTAGTTTCTAGCCTCACTGAAAGGATCCTGATCAAACTATTTATTTTTTGACAACACTATATGATACAGCCAAATAAATATATAATATTTTTTTACATTACAGTGAAGAGTGAATGCATTGAGGCACCTTGATGATGTTACTGTACTGCTGGATGTAACATTTATGAACAAATGTATGGTCATGTACCTAACGTTAGCCCCTTGGAGCTATGTAGGGTGCATCGCATGTCTTAAAATCTCATGGTGGATTAAGGAGCCGTGACTCAGGACAGTCCTGTAGTGCTGTAGTTACATTACTGGTTCCCTGAGTGTCTGTAATGACCACGTGCATTACCCTCCTTTCTCTCTCTCTCTCTCTCTCTCTCTCTCTCTCTCTCTCTCTCTCTCTCTCTCTCACAATCTCTCACTCTCTCAATCTCTCACTCTCTCACTCTCTCTCTCCCTCGTTTGTCTCTCGATTGCTCTGGTTTGTCTCTCTCTCTCTCTCTCTCTATCTCTCTCTCTCACTAACAATCTCTCACTCTCTCAATCTCTCACTCTCTCACTCTCTCTCACTCTCTCTCTCCCTCGTTTGTCTCTCGATTGCTCTGGTTTGTCTCTCTCTCGCTCTCTCATTTGTCTCTCGCTTGCTCTCTCTCTCTCTGTCTCTAGTTTGTCTCTCGTTTGTCTCTCTCGCTTGCTCTCGCTCTCTCGCTTGCTCTCGCTCTCGGTTGTCTCTCTCGCTTGCTCTCGCTTGTTCTCATTTCTCTCGCTCTCTCGTTTGTCTCTCGCTTGCTCTCATTTCTCTCTCTCTCTCGTTTGTCTCTCTCTCTCGTTTGTCTCTCTCTCTCTCTGTCTCTCTCTCTCTCATTTCTCTCTCTCTCTCTCTCTCTCTCTCTCTCTCTCTCTCTCTCTCTCTCTCTCTCTCTCTCTCTCTCTCTCTCCCCCTATCTTTCCACGGTATCTGCAGTCTCAGGACAAACTGTGCTATACACAGAAGCGTAACATGGGGAACAGTGAACTACTACTTGTAGAACTACTACGGCAGCGGCAGTTGATTATTGCTTAGCATTGTGAGAACTATAATCAAGTGTGGAGCTGCAGTGACTATAAGACCATGTGGAGTTAATGAGTTAGCCACTCAAAGTGTCCTCCCATTAAAAACACACATGTACCAACACCGTGGCGTCACAACCTGTTTTTCATCATGCTTAGATCTCTCCAGTGAGTCAGATGCCACAACCAATTTATTCAAAGCTAAACAAGTTCAAATTACAGGTGGTTGATTTTGTTGTCCTTTATTTCGATGTTGCATTCTATTTCCCCAGGACTGTTTCACCCAATCGTTATTATATTATGACCACCCTCCTGGGATTCTGCAGAAACGCATGCAGGGAGTTGATTATTTATTAGGATCTCTGTTAGCCCACAATGGGCTAGTCTTCCAAGGAACTTGTGTTTTCTATTCATCTATTCCCTTTAGTCATCTTGTTAATAAAACGATGGTGTGACACTAAGATTAGAATCAATTAGTCAGCTCATTAGCTCCCAACTCCCACTAATGTAATTTTCCTCTCTCACATAAATTATCTTGAGTCACTTGTATCTTATCTAGAAATAAAGTCACTGATTGCTTATTTTAATTTGGTCTCATCCTCTCATTTCAATTAGAAATGTTCTCATCATCGTAGATGAGATAAGTGATCTGTCTGTTTATCAATAGTAATGAGTTTATCAGAATGGTTTGGGCAGTCATAACATTACCAGACAGATTATTGATGAATTGTTAGGTGGGGATGTGTACCAAATGTATTCAGATCATTTATTTAACTGGGACAGAATAATCAACAATAATACTGAGTTGCATTCAGTGCCAAATTTAGCCAGACAGACATTTTTCATTTGTAATCTTTGAAGATTTCTTATCATTTGAAACATTATTTGTGGTGGTTGTTGTTGAAAGACGGTTTGTGGTATTTCACTATGTGTGTTGCGTGCAAGCCCGGAAGGGGATATGAATACTGCTCTGATTGGAGTACTGTGGGCAGCTGTGCTGCGGCCTAGATTACTGGAACCTCTATGGACTCTCTGTAAATCAGGCTGTTGCTAGGGTACTGGAGCCTCTATGGACTCTGTAAATCAGGCTGTTGCTAGGGTACTGAAGCCTCTATGGACTCTGTAAATCAGGCTCTTGCTAGGGTACTGAAGCCTCTATGGACTCTGTAAATCAGGCTGTTGCTAGGGTACTGGAGCCTCTATGGACTCTGTAAATCAGGCTGTTGCTAGGGTACTGAAGCCTCTATGGACTCTGTAAATCAGGCTGTTGCTAGGGTACTGAAGCCTCTATGGACTCTGTAAATCAGGCTGTTGCTAGGGTACTGAAGCCTCTATGGACTCTGTAAATCAGGCTGTTGCTAGGGTACTGAAGCCTCTATGGACTCTGTAAATCAGGCTGTTGCTAGGGTACTGAAGCCTCTATGGACTCTGTAAATCAGGTTGTTGCTAGGGTACTGAATTCTCTACGGACTCTGTAAATCAGGATGTTGCTAGGGTCCTGAGTCAACTGGGCAGATATAGATAATGTCTCTCCATTTTCTGTATGCTGTATGGTCACAGCAGTTAAATATTAACTATAGTAAGGGGACTATTTTAGTCTGTGCGCGAAGCAATTCATTCATTCAATCAAATTAAAATAAACAAAGGGTCACCTATACTCCCTCTCCGGCCTCTAGGTTACCAGGCTGCTGATTATCATGCGCACCAGTCCCCATCATCACGCGCACCAGTCCCCATCATCACGCGCACCAGTCCCCATCGTCACGCACACCAGTCCCCATCGTCACGCGCACCTGTCCCCATCATCACGCGCACCAGTCCCCATCGTCACGCGCACCAGTCCCCATCGTCACGCGCACCAGTCCCCATCGTCACGCGCACCTGTCCCCATCATCACGCGCACCAGTCCCCATCGTCACGCGCACCAGTCCCCATCGTTACACGCACACCAGTCCCCATCGTCACGCGCACCTGTCCCCATTGTCACGCACACCAGTCCCCATCGTCACGCGCACCTGTCCCCATCATCACGCGCACCAGTCCCCATCATCACGCGCACCAGTCCCCATCGTCACGCGCACCAGTCCCCATCGTTACACGCACACCAGTCCCCATCGTCACACGCACCAGTCCCCATCGTCACGCGCACCAGTCCCCATCGTCACACGCACCTGGACTCCATCACCTCCATGATTATCTTCCCTATATCTGTCACTCACCTGGACTCCATCACCTCCATGATTATCTTCCCTATATATGTCACTCACCTTGACTCCATCACCTCCATGATTACCTTCCCTATATCTGCCACTCACCTGGACTCCATCACCTCCATGATTATCTTCACTATACCTGTCATTCACCTGGACTCCATCACCTCCATGATTATCTTCCCTATATATGTCACTCACCTGGACTCCATCACCTCCATGATTGTCTTCACTATACCTGTCACTCACCTGGACTCCATCACCTCCATGATTATCTTCACTATATCTGTCATTCACCTGGACTCCATCACCTCCATGATTATCTTCCCTATATATGTCACTCACCTGGACTCCATCACCTCCATGATTATCTTCCCTATATCTGTCACTCACCTGGACTCCATCACCTCCATGATTATCTTCCCTATATATGTCACTCACCTTGACTCCATCACCTCCATGATTACCTTCCCTATATCTGCCACTCACCTGGACTCCATCACCTCCATGATTACCTTCCCTATATCTGCCACTCACCTGGACTCCATCACCTCCATGATTATCTTCCCTATATATGTCACTCACCTGGACTCCATCACCTCCATGATTATCTTCCCTATATATGTCACTCACCTGGACTCCATCACCTCCATGATTGTCTTCACTATACCTGTCACTCACCTGGACTCCATCACCTCCATGATTATCTTCACTATATCTGTCATTCACCTGGACTCCATCACCTCCATGATTATCTTCCCTATATATGTCACTCACCTGGACTCCATCACCTCCATGATTATCTTCCCTATATCTGTCACTCACCTGGACTCCATCACCTCCATGATTATCTTCCCTATATATGTCACTCACCTTGACTCCATCACCTCCATGATTACCTTCCCTATATCTGCCACTCACCTGGACTCCATCACCTCCATGATTACCTTCCCTATATCTGTCACTCACCTGGACTCCATCACCTCCATGATTATCTTCACTATATCTGTCACTCACCTGGACTCCATCACCTCCATGATTATCTTCACTATACCTGTCACTCACCTTGACTCCATCACCTCCATGATTATCTTCACTATATCTGTCACTCACCTGGACTCCATCACCTCCATGATTACCTTCCCTATATCTGCCACTCACCTGGACTCCATCACCTCCATGATTACCTTCCCTATATCTGTCACTCACCTGGACTCCATCACCTCCATGATTATCTTCACTATATCTGTCACTCACCTGGACTCCATCACCTCCATGATTATCTTCACTATATCTGTCTCTCCCCTTGGTTGTTTCCTCAGGTGTTATTGACTCTGTTTGCATGTCGGTGCGTTGTTTGTGTTTTTCTTGTTTAATGTTCTGTTCATTTATTTAAACACTCACTCCCTGTACTTGCTTCCCGACTCTCAGCGCATTCGTTACACAAAGTATTTTAAAAATATTTCAAATGGTAGTTGAACCCAGGTCTGTAGGCGATTCTGTTTTCATACTGTAACTCTTATTAAACCAGAGAGCAACACCCCGGGACGAGAATACAGAACAAGCAGAATGCCTTCTGCTAACTCATGTATTATTACTGAGTGGTCATTTGTATGCATAGGGGGGTGGGGGGTGGTGGTGGGGGGGGTACAGCCTTATGCACTTAAAGTAACTTTCTCTGGCGCATATGCATATATTTGGAGATATGAGCGAAGCTGTTCAGTAGATACGGCCGTTCTAGGCTGGTTTCATTACAAGCGTTGTATGATTGACCTACACACTCACATTGTACCTGTAGCATAGAAACTGAATCTATTAGTTAGTCCTCAACGATAGAATACATGGTGCTTATTTCGTTGATCTACTCTTTGCTCAATGAATTCCATCATTCAGTCAGTCGGTCAATTCAGTCATTCATTCAGTCACTGAAAAAAATATTCCTTCACCGAACAAATATATCAGGGAATCTGTTATCTTCAGGGGGAGTCCAATATAATTCATCCACTCAGACTCAAACTATAGAGGAAATGCCATACAACTTAACTAACTAGTCCTCTAGTCTTATCTTATACCCAATTTATACTCCTCTAGTCTCATCTTATACCCAATTTATACTGCTCTAGTCTTATCTTATACCCAATTTATACTGCTCTCTTCTCATCTTATACCCAATTTATACTGCTCTAGTCTTATCTTATACCCAATTTATACTGCTCTCTTCTCATCTTATACCCAATTTATACTCCTCTAGTCTTATCTTATACCCAATTTATACTGCTCTCTTCTCATCTTATACCCAATTTATACTGCTCTCTTCTCATCTTATACCCAATTTATACTGCTCTCTTCTCATCTTATACCCAATTTATACTGCTCTAGTCTTATCTTATACTGCTCTCTTCTCATCTTATACCCAATTTATACTGCTCTAGTCTTATCTTATACCCAATTTATACTGCTCTCTTCTCATCTTATACCCAATTTATACTCCTCTAGTCTTATCTTATACCCAATTTATACTGCTCTCTTCTCATCTTATACCCAATTTATACTCCTCTAGTCTTATCTTCTCCCCAATTTATACTGCTCTCTTCTCATCTTATACCCAATTTATACTCCTCTAGTCTTATCTTACACCCAATTTATACTCCTCTAGTCTCATCTTATACCCAATTTATACTGCTCTCTTCTCATCTTATACCCAATTTATACTCCTCTAGTCTTATCTTATACCCAATTTATACTCCTCTAGTCTTATCTTATACCCAATTTATACTGCTCTCTTCTCATCTTATACCCAATTTATACTGCTCTCTTCTCATCTTATACCCAATTTATACTCCTCTAGTCTTATCTTATACCCAATTTATACTGCTCTCTTCTCATCTTATACCCAATTTATACTCCTCTAGTCTTATCTTATACCCAATTTATACTGCTCTCTTCTCATCTTATACCCAATTTATACTCCTCTAGTCTTATCTTATACCCAATTTATACTGCTCTCTTCTCATCTTATACCCAATTTATACTCCTCTAGTCTCATCTTATACCCAATTTATACTCCTCTATTCTTATCTTATACCCAATTTATACTGCTCTCTTCTCATCTTATACCCAATTTATACTCCTCTAGTCTCATCTTATACCCAATTTATACTGCTCTCTTCTCATCTTAAACCCAATTTATACTGCTCTCTTCTCATCTTATACCCAATTTATACTGCTCTCTTCTCATCTTATACCCAATTTATACTCCTCTAGTCTCATCTTATACCCAATTTATACTGCTCTCTTCTCATCTTATACCCAATTTATACTCCTCTAGTCTTATCTTCTCCCCAATTTATACTGCTCTCTTCTCATCTTATACCCAATGTATACTCCTCTAGTCTTATCTTATTCCCAATTTATACTGCTCTCTTCTCATCTTATACCCAATTTATACTCCTCTAGTCTTATCTTCTCCCCAATTTATACTGCTATATTCTTATCTTATACCCAATTTATACTCCTCTAGTCTCATCTTATACCCAATTTATACTCCTCTAGTCTTATCTTCTCCCCAATTTATACTGCTATATTCTTATCTTCTCCCCAATTTATACTCCTCTAGTCTTATCTTCTCCCCAGTTTATTATTATTATTATTATTATGATTTTTTATACCTTTATTTATCCAGGCAAGTCAGTTAAGAACAAATTCTTATTTTCAATGACGGCCTGGGAACAGTGGGTTAACTGCCTGTTCAGGGGCAGAACGACAGATTTGTACCTTGTCAGCTCGGGGGTTTGAACTCACAACCTTCCGGTTACTAGTCCAACGCTCTAACCACTAGGCTACCCTGCCGTCCTCTATTCTTATCTTCTCCCCAATTTATACTTCTCTATTCTTATCTTCTCCCCAATTTATACTGCTCTAGTCTTATCTTATACCCAATTTATACTGCTCTAGTCTTATCTTATACCAAATTTATACTGCTCTATTATTATATTATAAAGAATTTATACTCCTCTATTCTTATCTTCTCCCCAATTTATACTCCTCTATTCTTATCTTATACTCCTCTAGTCTTATCTTATACCCAATTTATACTGCTCTAGTCTTATCTTATACCAAATTTATACTGCTCTATTATTATATTATAAAGAATTTATACTCCTCTATTCTTATCTTCTCCCCAATTTATACTCCTCTATTCTTATCTTATACTCCTCTAGTCTTATCTTATACCCAATTTATACTGCTCTTGTCACGCCTTGGTCATAGTATTTTGTGTTTTCGTTATATATTTGGTCAGGCCAGGGTGTGACATGGGTTTATGTGTTGTGTTTCGTATTGGGGTTTTATAGGATTTGGGATTGCTATGATTAGGGGTGTGTCTAGTTAGGCTTGGCTGCCTGAGGCGGTTCTCAATCTGGAGTCAGGTGATTCTCGTTGCCTCTGATTGGGAACCGTATTTAGGTAGCCTGAGTTTTGCTTTGTATTTCGTGGGTGATTGTTCCTGTCTCTGTGTAGTGTTCACCAGATAGGCTGTATTAGGTTTCACGTTCCATTCCGTTTGTTGTTTTTTGTATTTATTAGTTATTTCATGTATCGCACTTATTTTCATTAAAGACATGAGTAACCACCACGCTGCATTTCGGTCCGACTCTCTTTCAACAAACGAAGAACGCTGTTACAGAATCACCCACCACACTCGGACCGAGCAGCGTGTTAACAGGCAGCAGCGAAGGGAGGACGTTATGGACAGCAATGGCATGGAGTATACGACGTGGGAAGAAATCGACAGGTGGGCGGCCGACCCAGAGAGAGTGCAGGAGCCCGCCTGGGATTCGCTGGAGCAGTGCGAAGAAGGCTATAGGAAAATGGAGTCGAAGAAACAGACACGGCGGCGCAGAGCGAAACCCGAAAGTCACCCCAAGAAATTTATTGGGGGGGGGGCTCAGAGGGAGAGTGGATGAGTCAGACCTGAGCCAACTCTCCTTGTTAATCGTGAAGAGCAGTTGCAGTGGGAGAGGCTGCATCACTTGGAGAATTGGACATGGGAGGAGGAACTGGACGGAAAAGGACCCTGGGCTCAGCCTGGAGAATATCGCCGTCCCAAGGAAGAACTAGAGGCGGCTAAAGCCGAGAGGCGCTGGTATGAAGAGGCAGCACGGCGACGCGGATGGTAGCCTGAGAGTCGGCCCCAAAAAATTATTGGGGGGGGGGGGGCTTACAAATCAAATCAAATCAAATCAAATTTTATTTGTCACATACACATGGTTAGCAGATGTTAATGCGAGTGTAGCGAAATGCTTGTGCTTCTAGTTCCGACAATGCAGTAATAACGAACAAGTAATCTAACTAACAATTCCCAAAAAAACTACTGTCTTATACACAGTGTAAGGGGATAAAGAATATGTACATAAGGATATATGAATGAGTGATGGTACAGAGCAGCATAGGCAAGATACAGTAGATGATATCGAGTACAGTATATACATATGAGATGAGTATGTAAACCAAGTGGCGTAGTTAAAGTGGCTAGTGATACATGTATTACATAAGGATGCAGTCGATGATATAGAGTACAGTATCTACGTATGCATATGAGATGAATAATGTAGGGTAAGTAACATTATATAAGGTAGCATTGTTTAAAGTGGCTAGTGATATATTTACATAATTTCCCATCAATTCCCATTATTAAAGTGGCTGGAGTAGAGTCAGTGTCATTGACAGTGTGTTGGCAGTAGCCACTCAATGTTAGTGGTGGCTGTTTAACAGTCTGATGGCCTTGAGATAGAAGCTGTTTTTCAGTCTCTCGGTCCCAGCTTTGATGCACCTGTACTGACCTCGCCTTCTGGATGACAGCGGGGTGAACAGGCAGTGGCTCGGGTGGTTGATGTCCTTGATGATCTTTATGGCCTTCCTGTAGCATCGGGTGGTGTAGGTGTCCTGGAGGGCAGGTAGTTTGCCCCCGGTGATGCGTTGTGCAGACCTCACTACCCTCTGGAGAGCCTTGCGGTTGAGGGCGGTGCAGTTGCCATTCCAGGCGGTGATACAGCCCGCCAGGATGCTCTCGATTGTGCATCTGTAGAAGTTTGTGAGTGCTTTTGGTGACAAGCCGAATTTCTTCAGCCTCCTGAGGTTGAAGAGGCGCTGCTGCGCCTTCCTCACGATGCTGTCTGTGTGAGTGGACCAATTCAGTTTGTCTGTGATGTGTATGCCGAGGAACTTAAAACTTGCTACCCTCTCCACTACTGTTCCATCGATGTGGATGGGGGGGTGTTCCCTCTGCTGTTTCCTGAAGTCCACAATCATCTCCTTAGTTTTGTTGACGTTGAGTGTGAGGTTATTTTCCTGACACCACACTCCGAGGGCCCTCACCTCCTCCCTGTAGGCCGTCTCGTCGTTATTGGTAATCAAGCCTACCACTGTTGTGTCGTCCGCAAACTTGATGATTGAGTTGGAGGCGTGCATGGCCACGCAGTCGTGGGTGAACAGGGAGTACAGGAGAGGGCTCAGAACGCACCCTTGTGGGGCCCCAGTGTTGAGGATCAGCGGGGAGGAGATGTTGTTGCCTACCCTCACCACCTGGGGGCGGCCCGTCAGGAAGTCCAGTACCCAGCTGCACAGGGCGGGGTCGAGACCCAGGGTCTCGAGCTTGATGACGAGCTTGGAGGGTACTATGGTGTTGAATGCCGAGCTGTAGTCGATGAACAGCATTCTCACATAGGTATTCCTCTTGTCCAGATGGGTTAGGGCAGTGTGCAGTGTGGTTGAGATTGCATCGTCTGTGGACCTATTTGGGCGGTAAGCAAATTGGAGTGGGTCAAGGGTGTCAGGTAGGGTGGAGGTGATATGGTCCTTGACTAGTCTCTCAAAGCACTTCGTGATGACGGATGTGAGTTCTACGGGGCGGTAGTCGTTTAGCTCAGTTACCTTAGCTTTCTTGGGAACAGGAACAATGGTGGCCCTCTTGAAGCATGTGGGAACAGCAGACTGGTATAGGGATTGATTGAATATGTCCGTAAACACACCGGCCAGCTGGTCTGCGCATGCTCTGAGGGCGCGGCTGGGGATGCCGTCTGGGCCTGCAGCCTTGCGAGGGTTAACACGTCCAAATGTCTTACTCACTTCGGCTGCAGTGAAGGAGAGACCGCATGTTTTCGTTGCAGGCCGTGTCAGTGGCACTGTATTGTCCTCAAAGCGGGCAAAAAAGTTATTTAGTCTGCCTGGGAGCAAGACATCCTGGTCCGTGACTGGGCTGGGTTTCTTCCTGTAGTCCGTGATTGACTGTAGACCCTGCCACATGCCTCTTGTGTCTGAGCCGTTGAATTGAGATTCTACTTTGTCTCTGTACTGGCGCTTAGCTTGTTTGATAGCCTTGCGGCGGGAATAGCTGCACTGTTTGTATTCAGTCATGTCACCAGACACTTTGCCCTGATTAAAAGCAGTGGTTCGCGCCTTCAGTTCCACACGAATGCTGCCATCAATCCACGGTTTCTGGTTAGGGAATGTTTTAATCGTTGCTATGGGAACGACATCTTCAACGCACGTTCTAATGAACAGGGAGTATGGCTATGCCAGGTAGGAGACCTGCGCAAACTCCCTGTGCTTACCGGGGGGCTAAAGAGACCGGGCAGGCACCGTGTTATGCTAGTGAGCGCACGGTGTCTCCAGTGCAGGTGCATAGCCCGGTACGGTTCATACCAGCCCTTCGTATTGGCCGGGCTAGAGTGGGCATCGAGCCAGGTAAGCTTGGGCAGGCTCGGTGCTCAAGAGCTCCAGTGCGCCTGCACGGTCCGGTCTATCCAGAGCCACCTCCACACACCAGTCCTCCAGTAGCAGCTCCCCGCACCAGGCTTCCTGTGCGTGTCCTCGCTCCAGTATCACCAGTGCCCGCGCCTCGCCTCTCCTGCGCTGTCGGAGTCTCCCGGCTGTTTAGCGCAGCCAGAGACTTTCTCCTCTCCTGCGCTGCCAGAGCCTCCTGTCTGCATGAAGCAGCCAGAGCTGTCAGTCTGCAAAGAGCTGTCAGTCTGCAAGGAGCTGTCAGTCTGCAAGGAGCTGCCAGCCTGCATGGAGCAGTCAGAGCTGTTTTCGTTATATATTTGGTCAGGCCAGGGTGTGACATGGGTTTATGTGTTGTGTTCCGTATTGGGGTTTTATAGGATTTGGGATTGCTATGATTAGGGGTGTGTCTAGTTAGGCTTGGCTGCCTGAGGCGGTTCTCAATCTGGAGTCAGGTGATTCTCGTTGCCTCTGATTGGGAACCGTATTTAGGTAGCCTGAGTTTTGCTTTGTATTTCGTGGGTGATTGTTCCTGTCTCTGTGTAGTGTTCACCAGATAGGCTGTATTAGGTTTCACGTTCCGTTTGTTGTTTTTTGTATTTATTAGTTATTTCATGTATCGCACTTATTTTCATTAAAGACATGAGTAACCACCACGCTGCATTTCGGTCCGACTCTCTTTCAACAAACGAAGAACGCCGTTACAGCTCTAGCCTTATCTTCTCCCCAATTTATACTCCTCTATTCTTATCTTCTCCCCAATTTATACTCCTCTATTCTTATCTTCTCCCCAATTTATACTCCTCTATTCTTATTATATTAGAAGTACTGTTTGATTAACTCATACACTCACATTGTACTGTAGCATAGAAACTCTTTGTGTGGTGAATCCTAACTTTCACATATCCTCATATCCTTATCCTCATGCATTGATGTCATTGGGAGGCCTAAGTAAACACTTGACTTCAGTGGAAGTTAGGATATGCCCTTCTATGACAGACTCAACCGGTGGCATACTATTTCTAATCACAGTCGTTCTCAGCCGTTTCCATTCTTAACGCATCGTCAGTCCCATTAGCAGTCAACCAAATTACACAGCAGCGTCTGAGAAGGAGTCGTCCGAGCTTCCCTTGTCAGTGTCAAGGCAACAGTTCCGATAGTGAGGAGGACCTTGGTTTTTTCCATTACCTATTAGTAGTCAACCATACACAGCAGCGTCTAAGAAATCATCTCTTTCCTGTCAGTGACAGACATGGCAAACTTTCTTTTGAAGTTGTGAAAGTGAGGAGGTTAAGGAGGACTAAAGAGTGACTAAACTATCAGTATGCACAAAGAAGAAGGCCACCCCATGCTGTGTTCATATTTAGTCTCATTGATCTTAACATCCGTGTCTGGGGCCAGATGCTGTTGGAAGACACAGCACAGAAGGATTCCTCTGCCTCTATCTCAGAAGCCAGATAGTGCATGACAGTGAATCATAGCTAGGTGTTTTTCTCAGAGTGTCTCTTGTACCAGTTGTTGAAGGTGGACCACATGAGGGTAAAGCACAGGAGGGAGACTGCCTCTCAGGCTCATATCCCAGGTAGGGGAGGCAGTGAATTACAGCCTTTGTAACTCTTTTGCATTTTTCCCCACACAGGGATCACATTCAATGTCAAACATCAAAGCTACCTGTATTTCTTTGGAAAGCTTCTTCCTCTTTACCTCTGAAAAGACATTGACCTTCGATGAATATTCAGATGGAAATTGCCAGGGTATTTGCATGTCTTACTAGCATGCATTTCCATACAGAATTCATGGTCATTTGTGTGTCCCACAGTATCCAAAGGAATAATTCTGTAGTAATTCAGTAGCCCAAAACAGTTTGACCAGATCCCTGAAGCAAGCTAGTTGCGAAGGGCACCTCACAGTGTTCAGCACCGGCGAAAGTATTGGACTTCTGCCTGAGATGGACCTTTTATCTGGGAATGTAAGTGGTGGACTTGGGGAGGAATCGAATGAAACAGTCCAGATATATGTAATGGAAAAGTTGAGGTTAATAACATTTATGAAATGCAGCAATCTGGTTCTTGATACAGTATTACCGTTTGACCTTCCCATGCCAAAATAATGATAGCATTCCCCAAAACGCTTTCCTTCCAGTTCCAGCATTTACAGGATTACTGAGTAATTGGACTGGGCTTTCTGTAGGACTGACAGAATCGGGTGGGTTTGAGAAAGGCAGTGTCTCAATGGTAGTATAACGCTTAATAATAAGATTCAGTTTTGAATAAAAACTTTACATGAATTAGAATGTCATATGACTTCAGACTGCAGTGGGAGACCTGGCCTGCAGTGTTGGCTGGGTCAGTGGTGCAAGGGGGGCCTTGCCTGCAGTGTTGGCTGGGTCAGTGGTGCAAGGGGGGCCTTGCCTGCAGTGTTGGCTGGGTCAGTGGTGCGGTTGGGTCTTTAAGCCAGATATAGTCAGAACAACCTTCCTCTCCTCCCAACTGCTGAACACCTTTAAAAAAACTCACATATTATTCAAGTAGCCTGGAAAGGTTTATGTAAGTGTACTTTCCTTCACTTCAGATGTAACAGTCGTAGCCTACTTTCTGTTAAATCCAGGTGAAGCCTACGTTCTGTTAAGTCCAGGTGAAGCCTACGTTCTGTTAAGTCCAGGTGAAGCCTACTTCCTGTTAAGTCCAGGTGTAGCCTACTTTCTGTTAAGTCTCGGTATAGCCTACTTTCTGTTAAGTCTCGGCATAGCCTACTTTCTGTTAAGTCCAGGTATAGCCTACTTCCTGTTAAGTCCAGGTGAAGCCTACTTTCTGTTAAGTCCAGGTATAGCCTACTTTCTGTTAAGTCCAGATATAGCCTACTTCCTGTTAAGTCCAGATGTAGCCTACTTTCTGTACAGAAGTCAAGTTCAGGGCCCAGATTCACAAAACACTTCTTATGCAAAAACTTAAGAAGCTTCTTAACAAGTTCATAAGATGCAATTCCTCAACAATATCTTAAGATTGAATGATTTTCCTACGAACTTGTCAAAAATCTTATTACAAATCCTCTGAAGATGTCTGTTGCTACCTATCTAGCTATCTAGCTAGCAATGGCAATCATGTTAGCATGTTTCCTAATGAGATTACTGTTCTACAACATGTTCTTGGGTTTAAAATAATATATTCTGAAACTTTCAGATGAAGTTTGTGAGAGAATTAAACATGTTCAATTGCTTTCATGAGCTTTTTATCTCACTGCTTGTCACGTTCTGACCTTAGTTCCTTTATTATGCCTTTGTTTTAGTTTGATCAGGGCGTGAGTTGGGGTGGGTAGTATACAGTGCCTTTGTTTTAGTTTGGTCAGGGCGTGAGTTGGGGTGGGTAGTATACAGTGCCTTTGTTTTAGTTTGGTCAGGGCGTGAGTTGGGGTGGGTAGTATACAGTGCCTTTGTTTTAGTTTGGTCAGGGCGTGAGTTGGGGTGGGTAGTATACAGTGCCTTTGTTTTAGTTTGGTCAGGGCGTGAGTTGGGGTGGGTAGTATACAGTGCCTTTGTTTTAGTTTGGTCAGGGCGTGAGTTGGGGTGGGTAGTATACAGTGCCTTTGTTTTAGTTTGGTCAGGGCGTGAGTTGGGGTGGGTAGTATACAGTGCCTTTGTTTTAGTTTGGTCAGGGCGTGAGTTGGGGTGGGTAGTATACAGTGCCTTTGTTTTAGTTTGGTCAGGGCGTGAGTTGGGGTGGGTAGTATACAGTGCCTTTGTTTTAGTTTGGTCAGGGCGTGAGTTGGGGTGGGTAGTATACAGTGCCTTTGTTTTAGTTTGGTCAGGGCGTGAGTTGGGGTGGGTAGTATACAGTGTCTTTGTTTTAGTTTGGTCAGGGCGTGAGTTGGGGTGGGTAGTATACAGTGCCTTTGTTTTAGTTTGGTCAGGGCGTGAGTTGGGGTGGGTAGTATACAGTGCCTTTGTTTTAGTTTGGTCAGGGCGTGAGTTGGGGGGGTAGTATACAGTGCCTTTGTTTTAGTTTGGTCAGGGCGTGAGTTGGGGTGGGTAGTATACAGTGCCTTGCGAAAGTATTCGGCCCCCTTGAACTTTTGCGGCCTTTTGCCACATTTCAGGCTTCAAACATAAAGATATAAAACTGTATTTTTTTTATGAAGAATCAACAACAAGTGGGACACAATCATGAAGTGGAACGACATTTATTGGATATTTCAAACTTTTTTAACAAATCAAAAACTGAAAAATTAGGAAATTAGGAAACTCCACCAGGAAAGTGGGCCTAATTGACTCCACAGAGCAGTGGGCCTAATTGACTCCACAGGGCAGTGGGCCTAATTGACTCCACCAGGACAGTGGGCTTAATTGACTCCACAGAGCAGTGGGCCTAATTGACTCCACCGGGGCAGTGGGCCTAATTGACTCCACCAGGACAGTGGGCCTAAATGACTCTACCACGGCAGGGGGCATAATTGACTCCACCAGGACAGTGGGCCTAATTGACTCCACCAGGACGGTGGGCTTAATTGACTCCACCAGGACAGTGGGCCTAATTTTCTCCACAGAGCAGTGGGTCTAATTGACTCCACAGGGCAGTGGGCCTAATTGACTCCACAGGGCAGTGGGCCTAATTGACTCCACAGGGCAGTGGGCCTAATTGACTCCACCGGGGCTGTGGGCCTAATTGACTCCACCAGGACAGTGGGCCTAAATGACTCCAACATGACAGTGGGCCTAATTGACTATACCAGGACAGTGGGCTTAATTTACTCCACCAGGACAGTGGGCTTAATTGACTCCACCAAGACAGTGGGCTTAATTGACACTGGCCTTGTTGGTGAGTGGGCCGCTAGCCGGACTGTCATAGTACGCCTGTATAATGAGAATAAGAATAGAACCTAGGCTGGAAGGTACAGAGAGGAGCAACGTCATACTGAGATGTGAACTGTAGCTGGCCCCTAGCAACAGCCCCCAGCAACAGCCTCCAGCAACAAGGCTGAGATGGAGAAGCGGGAAGTGTTATAACTGTATTATTACTGTGCTATTATTGTGTCTTTAATCTATTATTACTGTATTATTACGGTGTTATTACTGTATTGGTACTGTATCTTTACTGTATTATTACAGTGTTATAACTTTTATATTACTGTATTATTACTGTGTTATAACTGTTATATTACTGTATTATAACAGTATTATTACTGAGTTATTACTGTGTAATTACTGTATTATTACTGTATTATAACTGTATTATTACTGAGTTATTACTGTGTAATTACTGTGTAATTACTGTATTATTACTGTATTATTACTGTATTATAACTGCTATTGCTGTATTATTACTGAGTTATTACTGTGTTATAACTGTATTATTGCTGAGTTATTACTGTATCTTTACCGTATTATTACTGTATCTTTACTTTATTATTACTGTGCTATAACTGCGATATTGCTTTATTTTTTACTGTGTTATAACTGTGCTATTACTGTATTCTAACTGCGATATTGCTGTGTCTTTGCTGTGTTTTTACTTTGTCCTTGCTGTATTATTACTGTGTTATAACTGTGATATTACTGTATTGTAAATGTGATATTACTGTATTCTAACTGTGATATTACTGTATTCTAACTGTGATATTACTGTATTCTAACTGTGATATTACTGTATTCTAACTGTGATATTACTGTATTCTAACTGTGATATTACTGTATTCTAACTGTGATATTACTGTATTCTAACTGTGATATTACTGTATTCTAACTGTGATATTACTGTATTCTAACTGTGATATTACTGTATTCTAACTGTGATATTACTGTATTCTAACTGTGATATTACTGTATTCTAACTGTGATATTACTGTGTTATAACTGTGATATTACTGTATTCTAACTGTGATATTACTGTATTCTAACTGTGATATTACTGTATTCTAACTGTGATATTACTGTATTCTAACTGTGATATTACTGTATTCTAACTGTGATATTACTGTATTCTAACTGTGATATTACTGTATTCTAACTGTGATATTACTGTATTCTAACTGTGATATTACTGTATTCTAACTGTGATATTACTGTATTATAACTGTGATATTACTTTGTCTTTGCTGTTACTTTGTTATATTACCATCTTAATCTCGCTCTTGCTGCTGGTGATTCTCTGATCCACCTCTACGCAGATGACACCATTCTGTATACTTCTGGCTCTTCTTTGGCATCAATGTCATACAACTCTCCTTCCGTTGCCTCCAACTGCTCTTAAATGCAAGTAAAACTAGTAAAACTAAATGCAACCGATCGCTGCCCGCACCCGCCCGCCCATCTAGCATCTGGACTGTTTTGACTTAGAATATGTGGACAACTACAAATACCTAGGTGTCTGGTTAGACTGTAAACTCTCCTTCCAGACTCACATTAAGCATCTCCAATCCAAAACTAAATCTAGAACCAGCTTCCAATTTCACAACAAAGCATCCTTTACTCATGCTGCCAAACATACCCTCGTAAAACTGACTATCCTACTGATCCTTGACTTCGGCGATGTCATTTACAAAATAGCCTCCAACACAACTCAGCAAATTGGATGTCACCAAAGCCCCATATATTACTCACCACTGCGACCTGTATACTCTTGTTGGCTGGCCCTCGCTTCATATTCGTCGCCAAACCCACTGGCTCTGGGTCATCTATAAGTCTTTGCTAGGTAAAGCCCAGTCTTATCTCAGCTCACTGGTCACCATAGCAGCACTAACGTTAAGCATCAGCTGTCAGAGCAGCTTTCCAATCATTGCACCTGTACATAGCCCATCTGTAAATAGCCCACCCAACTACCTCATCCCCATATTGTTATTTATTTTTTTGCTCCTTTGCACCCAGTATCTCTACTTGCACATTCATCTTCTGCACATCTATCACTCCAGTGTTTAATTGCTAAATTGCAATTATTTTGCCACTATTGGCCTATTTATTGCCTTACCTCCCTAATCGTACTACATTTGTACACACTGTATATAGATTTTTCTATTGTGTTATTGACCGTACGTTTGTTTATCCGATGTGTAACTGTGTTGTTTGTGTTGCACTGCTTTGCTTTATCTTGGCCAGGTCGTAGTTGTCAATGAGAATTTGTTCTCAACTAGCTTAACTGGTTAAATAAAGGTGTTCTCAACTAGCTTAACTGGTTAAATAAAGGTGTTCTCAACTAGCTTAACTGGTTAAATAAAGGTGTTCTCAACTAGCTTAACTGGTTAAATAAAGGTGAAATAAAAATATAAATAAATTATAAATGTGCTATTACTTGGTCTTTACTGTATTATTACTGTATTATAACTGTCTTTACTGTATTATTACTGTATTATAACTGTCTTTACTGTATTATAACTGTCTTTACTGTATTATTACTGTATTATAACTGTCTTTACTGTATTATTACTGTATTATAACTGTCTTTACTGTATTATTACTGTATTATAACTGTCTTTACTGTATTATTACTGTATTATAACTGTCTTTACTGTATTATTTCTGTGTTATAATCAAATCAAATCAAATCAAATTTATTTATATAGCCCTTCGTACATCAGCTGATATCTCAAAGTGCTGTACAGAAACCCAGCCTAAAACCCCAAACAGCAAGCAATGCAGGTGTAGAAGCACCTTATAACTGTGCTAATACTGTATTATTACTGTATTATAACTGTCTTTACTGTGTTATTATTGTGTTATAACTCTGCTATTAATGTATTATTACTGTATTATAACTTTCTTTACTGTATTATTACTGTATTATTACTGTATTATTACTGTATTATTACTGTATTATAACTTTCTTTACTGTATTATTACTGTATTATTACTGTATTATAACTTTCTTTACTATATTGTTACTGTATTATACCTTTCTTTACTGTATTATTACTGTGTATTTACTGTATTAGTCAGGCATTGCTACTGTGCTTAGCCCATCTGAGCTTTATTAATTTTAAGTTATTTAACTAGGATAGTCAGTTTAGTAACAATTACCACTTTATTCCAGGGTGTCCTGGAGCTGGCCTGGATTTGTCTGCGGTGTATATTGTTGCAGACTGTGGTATGTTGTTGCAGCAAACAGCAAACAGCATAGAAGTGGCCAGGGTGTCATTATGGAAAGTGTGTCTGAGAGGTGTAAGGGGAATAACAACAGCAGTGATGTGTGGTTTTAGAGTAGCATAGGACCTACACTACGGTACAGTCTCAGAGCAGCACACACACACACACACAAACAAACACACACACACACACACACACACACTTACGTCTCTGAGCAGCACTAGTACCTCAGCAGCCAGTCACTAGGGTGTGTGTGTGTTAAGCCACAGCTTTTTATAGGTTGAAGTCATCCCCTGGGTTTCGTTGTTGTGCTCTGCTAACCGCATATAATCTCACATACAGGCAGAGCTTGTTGTGATGGAAAAAGGTGGTAAGTAACGACTAAGGACCAGGGAGGGAACGATTTATACATGTAACCGTTTGATGCCATGTCATTCCGCGTTTTTCCTAAGTGACAGAGAGAGAGAGAGAGAGAGAGAGAGAGAGAGAGAGAGAGAGAACATCTGTAAATGAAAGACTCCTGTTATTTGAGAAGTGGTCGGTTGGTTTGTGTTTCCGTCTGTTTCTCTCTATATCAGGGGCTGAGTCCTGCGTGGCACCCTATTCCTCTATACTAGGACACAACTTTTGATGGGCTGTGAATAGGGTGCCATTTTGGGACGAAGCTTAGATGTTGATGCATGGCAGATCCTGTTGAATGACCTCATCAAACACAACGTTCTCCCTCATTCATTACCGGGGCAAGCCCATGCCATCTTTACGAGTGCCATTAATGCTGTTCATATGGGCCTTCAGGTAAAGAGGTAGAGACTGTTTCCTGGATGTCACAGTCATGCCTCATTAAAGGGCCTTATCTCAGCAGGAAAGTGGTGTATTACGCACACACACACACACGCACGCACACGCATAAACATGAACGAGCACACACATACACACACACATAAACACGAACGAGCACACACATAAACACGAATGAGCACACACACATACACACACACACACACACACACACACACACACACACACACACACACACACACACACACACACACACACACACACACACACACACACACACACACACACACACACACACACACACACACACACACACACAGGAACCTCTCAGCTTTCAGATCTTGTAAATGTTTATAGGGCTTTAACACAGACGCATGCCACTGATACATAAAAATATTTAAACATCCAAGATAGAGGTCGCTCTAATGGTGGGCACTCCAGACGGTATTATTTACATCCGTTATTAGAGTTGAATACAGTTAAATACAGTTTAATACAATTTAATACAGTCTAATACAGTGTAATACAGTTTAATACAGTCTAATACAGTCTAATACAGTTTAATACAATTTAATACAGTTAAATACAGTTAAATACAGTTTAATACAGTCTAATACAGTCTAATACAGTTTAATACAATTTAATACAGTTAAATACAGTTAAATACAGTTAAATACAGTCTAATACAGTCTAATACAGTCTAATACAATATATCCTCCCACGTCCAGGATCCTTTACCGTCTAATATATCCTCCCACGTCCAGGATCCTTTACCGTCTAATATATCCTCCCACGTCCAGGATCCTTTACCGTCTAATATATCCTCCCACGTCCAGGATCCTTTACCGTCTAATATATCCTCCCACGTCCAGGATCCTTTACCGTCTAATATATCCTCCCACGTCCAGGATCCTTTACCGTCTATAATATATCCTCCCACGTCCAGGATCCTTTACCGTCTAATATATCCTCCCACGTCCAGGATCCTTTACCGTCTAATATATCCTCCCACGTCCAGGATCCTTTACCGTCTAATATATCCTCCCATGTCCAGGATGTCCTCCACTCACTTTTCTCCTGGGCCCAGGATCCCTGCTGCTCCTGGCCACGCTGCTTGGTCCTTTGGTGGTGGGATCTTCTGTTCCGTCTGTCATTGAATGAATGAGACCAAAGCGCAGCGTGGAAAGTGCTCATGATATTTAATACTGAAAACACTAACAAAACAACTAAATATAAAGAAACGTACCATTCTGCAGGCTACCTAGTAATTATGCAAAAACAAGATCCCACAAACTCATGGTGGAAAACAGGCTGCCTAAGTATGATTCCCAATCAGAGACAACGATAGACAGCTGCCTCTGATTGGGAACCATACCCGGCCAACAAAGAAATAGAAAACTAGAATGCCCACCCAAATCACACCCTGACCAAATAGAGAAATAAACAGGCTCTCTAAGGTCAGGGCGTGACATTTACACTATATTACAAAAGGTGTACCTCGCGGGTCGGTATTACCACCCGTTCTCTTTGCTATTTACATAAATTATATTGGTCTATCTGTTAAAACATGCTAAATTAATCTGTATGCAGACGATACGGTAATATATGCCATTGCACCGACTGTTGATCAAGCTATGTTAGAGTTGCCGTCTGATTTTGTAAAATTACAGAAAGCGCTTGTTGATTTTAAACTTGTACTTAATGCAAGCAATACTATACTGAAGTAAAATATGCAACAATTTCAAAGATACACGCTGTCTGCCATCTGCCCGGGTCCAGTTAAACCTGTGATTCATCCAGGAAGAGAATACTTCTCCAGCGTACCAGTGGCCATCGAAGGTGAGCATTTTCCCACTGAAGTCGGTTACGACGCGGAACTGCAGTCATGTCAAGACACTGGTGAGGATGACGAGCACACAGATGAGCTTCCCTAAGAAGGTTTCTGACAGTTTGTGAAATACTTATTCGGTTTGGTAGTCTACGGTTGTGAGGCCAGTAGGATGTACTGTCAAATTTTTCTGGAAACAACTGGTGGACATTCCTGCAGTTAGCATGACAATTGCACGTCCCTAAAAATTTGAGACATCCGTGGCATTGTTATGTGTGACAAAACTGCACATTTAGAGTGGCCTTTTATTGTCCCCTGTGTAATGATCACGCTGTTTAATCATCTTATTGATATGCCACACCTGTCAGGTTGATGGATTATAGTTTTAAAATCCTGGGTTCGCCTACCTGAGGGGATATTTTGACCATTCTCTGTCGTGTATAGTTTTTGTGCCACAAACTCCCTTTCCCTACACACTCACATGATGTGTGCTTCATTTCATTTATTAGGTGTCTTTTAAAAGAGCCTTTGGGTTTGTGGCAAGGGACAGGGAGTGTGATGACGTGTACTAGTACTATGCTACTACAGAGGAGAGAACGGTGACGAGACCAGCTCTCCTACTCTCAAGGAATTACGTCAGATGTGTACCATCCCTACGGGACATACGCTTATTCATGTACACACAGTACATCACACACACACACTATCAATAGCAGTTACAGTGCATTCGGAGAGTCCTTGACATTTTCCGTTACAGCCTTATTCTAAAATGTATGAAATAGTTTGTTTCCCTCATCAATCGACACACAACAGCCCATAATGACAAAGCGAAAACGTGTTTTTAGATTTTTTTGGGAAAATGTATTTAAAATAAACAACTTAAATGTTACATTTGCATAAGTATTCAGACCCTTTACTCAAATCAAATCAAATTTGGTGTAGACCTTGCAGTGAAATGCTGACTTACGAGCCCCTAACCAGCAGTGCAGTTTCAAAAAATACTCATAAGAATAAGAGAAAAGTAACAAGTAATTAAAGAGCAGCAGTAAAAAATAACAACATATATAGGGGGGTGCCGGTACAGAGTCAATGTGAGGGGCACCGGTCAGTTGAGGTAGTATGTACATGTAGGTAGAGTTAATTAAAGTGACTGTGCATAGATGACAACAGAGAGTGGCAGTGGTGTGGAGAGGGGAGGGGAGGGGGGCAATGCAAATAGTCTGGGTAGCCATTTGACTAGATGTTCAGGAGTCTTATGACTTGGGGGTAGAAGCTGTTTAGAAGCCTCTTGGACCTATACTTGGCACTCCCGTACCGCTTGCCGTGTGGGAGCAGAGAAAACAGTCTATGACTAGGGTGGCTAGAGTCTTTGACAATTCTTAGGGCCTTACTCTGACACCGCCTGGTATAGAGGTCCTGGATGCAGGAAGCTTGGCCCCAGTGATGTACTGGGCCATTCGCACTACCCTCGCACTAGCCTTGCGGCCGGAGGCTGAGCAGTTGCCATACCAGGCAGTGATGCAACCAGATGCAACCAGAGCAACCATGCTCTTGATGGTGCAGCTGTAGAACCTTCTGAGGATCCTCTTTTTCCTGTAGTCCACAATCATCTCTTTTATCTTGATCACATTGAGGGAGAGGTTGTTGTCCTGGCACCACACGGCCAGGTCTCTGACCTCCTCCCTATAGGCTGTCTCATTGTTGTCGGTGTTCAGGCCTACCACTGTTGTGTCATCGGCAAATTGTACGATGGTGTTGGAGTTGATCCTGGCCGTGCAGGCATGAGTGAACACGGAGTACAGGAGGGGCTGAGCACGCACCCCTAAGGGGCCCCTGTGTTGAGGATCAGCGTAGCGGATGTGTTGTTAACTACCCTTACCATCTAGGGGCGGCCCGTCAGGAAGTCCAGGATCCAGTTGCAGAAGGAGGAGTTTAGTCCCAGGATCCTTAGTTTAGTGATGAGCTTTGAGGGCACTTTGGTGTTGAACGCTGAGCTATAGTCAATGAATAGCATTCTCACACGTGTTCCTTTTGTCCAGGTGGGAAAGGGCAGCGTGGAGTGCAATAGAGAATGCATCATCTGTGGATCTGTTGGGACGGTATGCAAATTGGAGTGGGTCCAGGTTTTCTGGGATGATGGTGTTGATATGAGCCATGACCAGCCTTTCAAAGCACTGCATGGCTACAGACGTGAGTGCCATGGGTCAGTAGTCATTTAGGCAGGTTACCTTGGTGTTCTTGGGTACAGGCACTATGGTGGTCTGCTTAAAACATGTTTCTATTACGGACTCGTACAGGGAGAGGTTGAAAATGTCAGTGAAGACACTTGCCAGTTGGTCAGCGCATGCTCGCAGTACACATCCTGGTAATCAGTCTGGCCCTGCGGCCTTGTGAATGTTGACCTGTCTAAAGGTCTTACTCACATCGGCTGCAGAGAGCGTGATCACACAGTCTTCCGGTACAGCAGGTGCTCTCATGCATGTTTCAGTGTTATTTGCATTAATGCAAGCATTTAATTAGTTTAGCTCGTCAGGTAGGCTCGTGTCACTGGGCAGCTCTCGTCTGTGCTTCCCTTTGTAGTCTGTAATGGTTTGCAGGCCATGCCTGCAAATTCAATCTTAGTCCTGTGTTGACTCTCTGCCTGTTTGATGGTTCGTCAGAGGGCTTAGCGGGATTTCTTATAAGCTTCCAGGTTAGAGTCCCGCTCCTTGAAAACGGCAGCTCCAGCCTTTAGCTAAGTGCGGATGCTGCCTGTAATCCATGGCTTCTGGTTGGGGTATGTACGTACGGTCACTGTGGGGACGACGTCATCGATGCACTTATTGACGAAGCCAATATGTGGAATGTGGAATAAGTCTGAATACTTTCCGAATGCACTGTATATATGTTATATATATGTGTGTATATATATGTTATATATATGTGTATATATATGTGTTATATATATGTGTGTATATATATGTGTGTATATATATGTGTTATATACGAATATATATTCATATTTTCATATTTATACTGCCATTTATACTTGTGAGGAATGTGTGCTCTTTGACTGAAGTTGGATAGCTGTGTACACCATTACTAAGAACATTTAGAGCACCTATCCATTTTAGAGGTGTTCTTTAAGCAGTCTGTCATTTGTCACAGTGTTTGTTTTAGGAGTTACCAACATTGCTATTGATGGGTTACACAATCAGGTATGGTGGAACTGAGCTTGAACATGAAAGCCTGCATAAACCTGTATCTCTTCAAGAGCAATTGTGGCCATCCTTGAATTGTACAGTATGTACAACGTTTACTATATCTAAATAATGTTGTATCATAATGTTGTGTAATAATGTTGCATCATAATGTTGTGTAATAATGTTGTATAATAACGTTGTGTAATAATGTTGTATAGCAATGTTGTATAATAATGTTGTATCATAATGTTGTATCATAATGTTGTGTAATAATGTTGTATAACAATGTAGTATCATAATCTTATATCATAATGTTGTATAACAATGTTGTGTAATAATGTTGTATCATAATGTTGTGTAATAATGTTGTATCATAATGTTGTGTAATAATGTTGTATAATAACGTTGTATAACAATGTTGTATAATAATGTTGTATCATAATGTGGTATGATAATGTTGTATAATAATGTTGTATCATAATGTTGTGTAATAATGTTGCATCATAATGTTGTGTAATAATGTTGTTTAATAACGGTGTGTAATAATGTTGTATCATAATGTTGTATAACAATGTTGTATAATAATGTTGTATAATAATGTTGTGTAATAATGTTGTATAGCAATGTTGTATAATAATGTTGTATAATAACGTTGTGTAATAATGTTGTATCATAATGTTGTATAACAATGTTGTATAGCAATGTTGTATAATAATGTTGTATCATAATGTTGTATCATAATGTTGTGTAATAATGTTGTATAACAATGTAGTATCATAATCTTATATCATAATGTTGTATAACAATGTTGTGTAATAATGTTGTATCATAATGTTGTGTAATAATGTTGTATAATAACGTTGTGTAATAATGTTGTATCATAATGTTGTGTAATAATGTTGTATAATAACGTTGTGTAATAATGTTGTATAACAATGTTGTATAATAATGTTGTATCATAATGTTGTGTAATAATGTTGTATAACAATGTTGCATTATAATGTTGTATCATAATGTTGTGTAATAATGTTGTATCATAATGTTGTGTAATTATGTTGTGTAATAATGTTGTATCATAATGTTGTGTAATAATGTTGTATCATAATGTTGTGTAATAATGTTGTGTAATAATGTTGTATCATGAAGTTGTATCATAAAGTTGTATCATAAAGTTGTATAATGACGTTGTATAATAGTGTTGTATGAATAAAGTTGCATAATAATGTAGTATATTATACAACACACAGCTTTGACCTACTGCAGTAGCTATGTTGGTCGATTGTACTGAAAACAATGTGTAGGCAGGTTCCTTAGGATTCAAACAGCCCAACTCATACTCTTCAAAGGGGATAATGGACTGTACAGTGTCCTGCTATTACAGTATCTTGGAAAATTCAAACATGTACTCTAAATATCATGGCTTGGAAAAGGTGTATTTTCAGTGTTTTTATAAAACGTGATGAACGGTCAAATCTATTTATTTTATTTGTTTGAGATGATTCAGAAAGTATACACACTCCTTGACATTTTCCACATTTTGTTGTGTTACACGGTGGGATTAAAATATTACGCTATGCTTGAAAATATGAAGAGTGGTACTCAGTGATGTGTTTTGTTAGATTTGTCTCAACCATAACACTTTGTATTCAGAACAAAAAGTAAATGGCTTTGCAATTTTTTTTTTGAAATATTACGTTAGTTCCTTGTTTAAATTTTTTTTTAACCTTTATTTAACTAGGCAAGTCAGTTAAGAACAAATTCTTATTTTCAATGACGGCCTACCGGGGAACAGTGGGTTAACTGCCTGTTCAGGGGCAGAACGACAGATTTGTACCTTGTCAGCTCAGGGGTTTGAACTTGCAACCTTTTGGTTACTAGTCCAACGCTCTAGCCACTAGCCTACCCTGCCGTCCCAGCCGCCCCAACCCTTGTTGCAAACAGGATGCATGTTTTGGAATATTTTTATTCTGTACAGGCTACAATGTTGTTGATCCATCCTCAGTTTTCTTCTATCACAGCCATTAAACTCTTTTAAAGTCACAATTGGCCTCGTTTTGAAATCCCTGAGAGTTTTCCTTTCTTTCCGACAACTGTTAGGAAGGATGGCTGTGTCTTTGTAGTAACTGGGTGTATTGATACTTCATCCAAAGTGTAATTATAACTTCATGCTCAAAGGGATATTCAATGTCTGTTTGTTTTGTTTTTGACCCATCTGCCAATAGGTGCCCTTCTTTGTGAGGCATTGGAAAACATCCCTGATCTTTGTGGTTGAATCTGTGTTTGAAATTCACTGCAGGACTGAGGGACCTTACAGATAATTGTATGTGTGTGGGGTACAGAGATGAAGTAGTCATTCCAAAATCATTTTTAAACACTATTATTGCACACAGAGTGAGTCCATGCAACTTAATATGTGACTTGTTAAGCACATTTTTACTCCTGAACTTTAGGCTTGCTGTGACAAAGTGGTTGAATACTTCTGGACTCAAGACATTTCAGCTGTTCATTTAAAAAAAATGAATTGTTAAAATGTCTAAAACCATAATTCCACTTTGACACTATGGGGTATTGTGTGTAGTAGGCCAGTGACACACACAAAAAAATATAGGATGGTGTGTATAGACAGTATGGACAGTAGTTATATAGGATGGTGTGTATAGACAGTATGGACAGTAGTTATATAGGATGGTGTGTGTAGACAGTATGGACAGTAGTTATATAGGATGGTGTTTATAGACAGTAGTTATATAGGATGGTGTTTATAGACAGTAGTTATATAGGATGGTGTGTATAGACAGTATGGACAGTAGTTATATAGGATGGTGTTTATAGACAGTAGTTATATAGGATGGTGTGAATAGACAGTAGTTATATAGGATGGTGTTTATAGACAGTAGTTATATAGGATGGTGTGTATAGACAGTATGGACAGTAGTTATATAGGATGGTGTTTATAGACAGTAGTTATATAGGATGGTGTTTATAGACAGTAGTTATATAGGATGGTGTGTATAGACAGTATGGACAGTAGTTATATAGGATGGTGTTTATAGACAGTAGTTATATAGGATGGTGTTTATAGACAGTATGGACAGTAGTTATATAGGATGGTGTTTATAGACAGTAGTTATATAGGATGGTGTTTATAGACAGTAGTTATATAGGATGGTGTTTATAGACAGTAGTTATATAGGATGGTGTTTATAGACAGTAGTTATATAGGATGGTGTGAATAGACAGTAGTTATATAGGATGGTGTGTATAGACAGTAGTTATATAGGATGGTGTTTATAGACAGTATGGACAGTAGTTATATAGGATGGTGTTTATAGACAGTAGTTATATAGGATGGTGTTTATAGACAGTAGTTATATAGGATGGTGTGTATAGACAGTAGTTATATAGGATGGTGTTTATAGACAGTATAGACAGTAGTTATATAGGATGGTGTTTATAGACAGTATAGACAGTAGTGATATAGGATGGTGTGTATAGACAGTATAGACAGTAGTTATATAGGATGGTGTTTATAGACAGTATAGACAGTAGTGATATAGGATGGTGTTTATAGACAGTATAGACAGTAGTTATATAGGATGGTGTTTATAGACAGTAGTTATATAGGATGGTGTGTATAGACAGTATGGACAGTAGTTATATAGGATGGTGTTTATAGACAGTAGTTATATAGGATGGTGTTTATAGACAGTATAGACAGTAGTTATATAGGATGGTGTGTATAGACAGTATGGACAGAAGTTATATAGGATGGTGTGTATAGACAGTATAGACAGTAGTTATATAGGATGGTGTGTATAGACAGTATGGACAGTAGTTATATAGGATGGTGTGTATAGACAGTATGGACAGAAGTTATATAGGATGGTGTGTGTATAGACAGTATAGACAGTAGTTATATAGGATGGTGTGTATAGACAGTATAGACAGTAGTGATATAGGATGGTGTGTATAGACAGTATGGACAGTAGTTATATAGCATGGTGTGTATAGACAGTATAGACAGTAGTGATATAGGATGGTGTGTATAGACAGTATGGACAGTAGTTATATAGGATGGTGTGTATAGAAAGTATGGACAGTAGTTATAAGGATGGTGTGTATAGACAGTATGGACAGTAGTTATATAGGATGGTGTGTATAGACAGTAGTTATATAGGATGGTGTGTATAGACAGTATGGACAGTAGTTATATAGGATGGTGTGTATAGACAGTATGGACAGTAGTTATATAGGATGGTGTTTATAGACAGTATAGACAGTAGTTATATAGGATGGTGTGTATAGACAGTATGGACAGTAGTTATATAGGATGGTGTTTATAGACAGTATAGACAGTAGTTATATAGGATGGTGTGTATAGACAGTATGGACAGAAGTTATATAGGATGGTGTGTGTATAGACAGTATAGACAGTAGTTATATAGGATGGTGTGTATAGACAGTATAGACAGTAGTGATATAGGATGGTGTGTATAGACAGTATGGACAGTAGTTATATAGCATGGTGTGTATAGACAGTATAGACAGTAGTGATATAGGATGGTGTGTATAGACAGTATGGACAGTAGTTATATAGGATGGTGTGTATAGAAAGTATGGACAGTAGTTATAAGGATGGTGTGTATAGACAGTATGGACAGTAGTTATATAGGATGGTGTGTATAGACAGTAGTTATATAGGATGGTGTGTATAGACAGTATGGACAGTAGTTATATAGGATGGTGTGTATAGACAGTATGGACAGTAGTTATATAGGATGGTGTTTATAGACAGTATAGACAGTAGTTATATAGGATGGTGTGTATAGACAGTATGGACAGTAGTTATATAGGATGGTGTTTATAGACAGTATAGACAGTAGTTATATAGGATGGTGTAACGGCTTTCTAGGTGTGGTGAAGGAGAGTCGGACCAAACTGCAGCATGTAGATTGCGATCCATGTTTAATGAAAACAAACGTAAATACGAATAAACACAAAACACTACAAAACAATAAATGTAATGAAAACCGAAACAGCCTATACTTGTCAACTAAATACAGCAACAGGAACAAAGACACTAAGGACAATCACCCACGACCAACTCAAAGCATATGGCTGCCTAAATATGGTTCCCAATCAGAGACAACGATAAGCACCTGCCTCTGATTGAGAACCACTCAAGACAGCCATAGACTTTGCTAGATAACCCCACTAGCTACAATCCCAAATACATACACACCAAAACCCCAAGACAAAACACACCACAATACAAAAACTCCATGCCACACCCTGGCCTGACCAAATACATGAAGAAAAACACAAAATACTTAGACCAGGGCGTGACAGATGGTGTGTATAGACAGTAGTTATATAGGATGGTGTGAATAGACAGTAGTTATATAGGATGGTGTGTGTAGACAGTAGTTATATAGGATGGTGTGTATGGACAGTAGTTATATAGGATGGTGTGTATGGACAGTAGTTATATAGGATGGTGTGTATAGACAGTATAGACAGTAGTTATATAGGATGGTGTGTATAGACAGTAGTTATAAGGATGGTGTGTATAGACAGTATAGACAGTAGTTATATAGGATGGTGTGTATAGACAGTATAGACAGTAGTTATATAGGATGGTGTGTATAGACAGTAGTTATATAGGATGGTGTGTATAGACAGTAGTTATATAGGATGGTGTGTATAGACAGTATAGACAGTATGAATAGAAAATGTGTGTACAGCAGTAGTGTCATAAGTGTCAAAGGCTTTTATTGACAATTACATGAAGTTGATGAAAAGAGTCAATATTTGCAGTGTTGACCCTTCTCTTTCAAGACCTCTGCAATCCGCCCTGGCATGCTGTCAATTAACGTCTGGGCCACATCCTAATTGATGGAAGCCCATTCTTGCATAATCAATGCTTGGAGTTTGTCAGAATTTGTGGGGTTTTGTTTGTCCATCCACCTCTTGACGATTGACCACAATTTCTCAATGGGATTAAGGTCTGGAAAAGGCATTGTTCGTCACCAAACTGTTCCTGGATGATTGGGAGAAGTTGCTCTCGGAGGATGTGTTGGTACCATTCTTTATTCATGGCTGTGTTCTTAGGCAAAATTGTGAGTGAGCCCAGTCCCTTGGCTGAGAAGCAACTCCACACATGAATGGTCTCCGGATGCTTCACTGTTGGCATGACACAGGACTGATGGTAGCGCTCACCTTGTCTTCTTCGGACAAGCTTTTTTCAGGATGCCCCAAACAATCGGAAAGGGGATTAATCAGAGAAAAGGACTTTACTCCTGTCCTCAGCAGTCCAATCCCTGTACCTTTTGCAGAATATCAGTCTGTCCCTGATGTTTTTCCTGGAGAGAAGTGGCTTCTTTGCTGCCCTTCTTGACACCAGGCCATCCTCCAAAAGTCTTCACCTCACTGTGCATGCAGATGCACTCACACCTGCCTGCTGCCATTCCTGAGCAAGCTCTGTACTGGTGGTGCCCCGATCCCGCAGCTAAATCAACTTTAGGAGACGGTCCTGGTGCTTGCTGGACTTTCTTAGCCGCCCTGAAGCCTTCTTCACAACAATTGAACCGCTCTCCTTGAAGTTCTTGATGATCCGATAAATGGTTGCTGAAGGTGCAATCTTACTGGCAGCAATATCCCTGCCTGTGAAGCCCTTTTTGTGCAAAGCAATGATGACGGCACATGTTTCCTTGCAGGTAACCATGCTTGACAGAGGAAGAACAATGATTCCAAGCACCACCCTCCTTTTGAAGCTTCGAGTCTGTTATTCAAACTCAATCAGCATGACAGAGTGATCTCCAGCCTCTCCAACCTGTGTTAACGGTTGGATCACTGACATGATGTTAGCTGGTCCTTTTGTGGCAGGGCTGAAATGCAGTGGAAATGTTTTTGGGGGATCCAGTTCATTTGCATGGCAAAGAGGGACTTTGCAATTAATTGCAATTCATCTGATCACACTTCATAACATTCTGGAGTATATGCAAATTGCCATCATACAAACTGAGGCAGCAGACTTTGTGAAAATTAATATTTGTGTCATTCTCAAAACTTTTGGCCATGACTGTAGATGTCCTGGAGGGCTAGCATTGTGCATACACACCATACACAGACCATACACACACACACACACACATTCACACACGCACACGCACACACACACACACACACACACACACGCACACACACACACACACAGACACACACATAATCTCTCTCACACAAACACACACACACACACCGTAATACACCAGCCACCGCCACTTTCTCATGTTTAATACCTGTTCAGCTCTTTCATCCAGAACCCCCAGGGAGACACAGAACATTCTCCAGATCGCCAGAGTTGCTGACAACACCGCCTTGACCAGAATCCAGGGTAACGCCCCAAAAGGCACCCTATTCCCTACATAGTATGGGATCCCTATGGGTTCTGGTCAAAATAGTGCACTACTAGGGTGCAGTTTGAGATGCCAGCTTTAAGAAATACTTCCGTGATATAAGATTATTTCTTTATTAATTTAAGCATCCCTGAATATATATATATATATTTTTTTTTACAGTCTTTTGATATAAGCATATTTCTTTATGATAATTATTCTGAAGTCATGCTGAGTCCAGAACTAATGCTCTCACACCAGGGCAGGTCATTTGTAAAGTTGCCAGGTTTGCAGTTTGCACAAACATCACTCAAATCAAATCAAATCAAATCAAATGTATTCGTACATCAGCTGATATCTCAAAGTGCTGTACAGAAACCCAGCCTAAAAGCCCAAACAGCAAGCAATGCAGGTGTAGAAGCATGGTGGCTAGGAAAAACTCCCTAGAAAGGCCAAAACCTAGGAAGAAACCTAGAGAGGAACCAGGCTATGAGGGGTGGCCAGTCCTCTTCTGGCTGTGCCGGGACACATAAACTACTGCAGCATAAATACTGGAGGCTGAGACAGGAGGGGTCAGGAGACACTGTGGCCCCATCCGAGGACACCGGACAGGGCCAAACAGGAAGGATATAACCCCACCCACTTTGCCAAAGCACAGCCCCCACACCACTAGAGGGATATCTTCAACCACCAACTTACCATCGTGAGACAAGGCCGAGTATAGCCCACAAAGATCTCCGCCACGGCACAACCCAAGGGGGGGCGCCAACCCAGACAGGAAGATCACATTAGTGACTCAACCCACTCAAGTGACGCATCCCTTCTAGGGATGGTATGAAAAAGCCCCAGTAAGCCAGTGACTCAGCCCCTATAATAGGGTTAGAGGCAGAGAATCCCAGTGGAAAGAGGGGAACCGGCCAGGCAGAGACAGCAAGGACGGTTCGTTGCTCCAGAGCCTTTCCGTTCACCTTCCCACTACTGGGCCAGACTACACTCAATCATATGACCCACTGAAGAGATGAGTCTTCAGTAAAGACTTAAACTACTGTATATTGCAGTGCCTACATATATAGTATCTTTATGGATCACAACAGTACTGATATCTCTATGGATCATTACAGTAGTGATATCTCTATGGATCATTACAGTAGTGATATCTATATGGATCATTACATTAGTGATATCTCTATGGATAACTACAGTAGTGATATCTCTATGGATCATTACAGTAGTGATATCTCTATGGATCATTACAGTAGTGATATCTCTATGGATCATTACAGTAGTGATATCTCTATGGATCATTACAGTAGTGATATCTCTATGGATCATTACACTAGTGATATCTCTATGGATCATTACAGTAGTGATATCTCTATGGATCATTACAGTAGTGATATCTCTATGGATCATTACAGTAGTGATATCTCTATGGATCATTACAGTAGTGATATCTCTATGGATCATTACAGTAGTGATATCTCTATGGATCATTACACTAGTGATATCTCTATGGATCACTACAGTAGTGATATCTCTATGGATCATTACACTAGTGATATCTCTATGGATCATTACACTAGTGATATCTCTATGGATCATTACAGTAGTGATATCTCTATGGATCATTACAGTAGTGATATCTCTATGGATCATTACAGTAGTGATATCTCTATGGATCATTACAGTAGTGATATCTCTATGGATCATTACACTAGTGATATCTCTATGGATCATTACAGTAGTGATATCTCTATGGATCATTACACTAGTGATATCTCTATGGATCATTACACTAGTGATATCTCTATGGATCATTACACTAGTGATATCTCTATGGATCATTACACTAGTGATATCTCTATGGATCATTACACTAGTGATATCTCTATGGATCATTACACTAGTGATATCTCTATGGATCATTACACTAGTGATATCTCTATGGATCATTACACTAGTGATATCTCTATGGATCATTACACTAGTGATATCTCTATGGATCATTACACTAGTGATATCTCTATGGATCATTACACTAGTGATATCTCTATGGATCATTACACTAGTGATATCTCTATGGATCATTACAGTAGTGATATCTCTATGGATCATTACACTAGTGATATCTCTATGGATCATTACACTAGTGATATCTCTATGGATCACACTCCAACACTCAGACATAATTTACAAACAAAGCATTTGTGTTTAGTGAGTCCGCCAGATCAGAGCTAGTAGGGTTAAGCAGGGATGTTCTCTGTTTAGTGAGTCCGCCAGATCAGAGCTAGTAGGGTTAAGCAGGGATGTTCTCTGTTTAGTGAGTCCGCCAGATCAGAGCTAGTAGGGTTAAGCAGGGATGTTCTCTTGATAACTGTGCGAATTTGAATATTTTCTGTCCTGCTAAGCATTCAAAATGTAACGAGTACTTTTGGGTGTATAGGAATGTAGTGAAGTAAAAGTAAAATTTGTCAAAATATAAACAGTAAAGTAAAATGGAGATACCCAAAAAACTACTTAAGTAGTACTTTAAAGTATTTTTACTTAATTAAGTACTTTACACCACTGATCAGCAGACAACACAACATAATTGTAATGAGTGTTGATTGACTTATTTTAAATTAATCTACTGAATGAACACAGTAGGTATTACGTTAATTCTGAAACAACTGTGTGTATTGGGTTAATTCTGAAACAACTGTGTGTATTGGGTTAAGTCTGAAACAACTGTGTGTATTGGGTTAAGTCTGAAACAACTGTGTGGTGTATTGGGTTAAGTCTGAAACAACTGTGTGGTGTATTGGGTTAAGTCTGAAACAACTGTGTGTATTGGGTTAAGTCTGAAACAACTGTGTGGTGTATTGGGTTAAGTCTGAAACAACTGTGTGTATTGGGTTAAGTCTGAAACAACTGTGTGTATTGGGTTAAGTCTGAAACAACTGTGTGTATTGGGTTAAGTCTGAAACAACTGTGTGTATTGGGTCAAGTCTGAAACAACTGTGTATATTGGGTTAAGTCTGAAACAACTGTGTGTATTGGGTTAAGTCTGAAACAACTGTGTGGTGTATTGGGTTAAGTCTGAAACAACTGTGTGGTGTATTGGGTTAAGTCTGAAACAACAGTAGGTATTGGTTTGCGTGTTGAAACTCTACCTCTGACTTTCCTCTGTCTTCCTTTTTCTCTAGGGGACCATTCTGTTACCTGGAAACAGAGTCACTGAGCATCCCAGCAATGGTGACGAGGGGGGGAAATTCCTGTTTGAGGTCTCTGCAGGTAAGACGAAGAAATAGAGCTGCTTTTAATCTTACGCAAGCCAGAGCAAATCCAGACGTACTATTCACCGGAAAGACCTTAATTCAAGGGCACCTCGTGATGAAAATGACAATAGGGTGACATTGTGACAGAATCCATTATAATCACACCTCCCAAAAATGTAAAGTGTTTGGGAACACTTGCTGTCCCTTGCAGTCACAGCTCAGTAAACACATCGAACACAGGCGACTGTTGTTATTTTCTGAGATGGATCGAGAGTGTTAGCAACATTCACTCTCGTCATTGTTTTGTGTGGCTCTCTGTGGATTATAAAGACATTACAAATTCAATCAAATCTGCTCTGCTGGAAATGGCCAATCTTCCTTCACTGCAAAAAAATACCCACATCTTATTTTTTATAAAATTATTTTTTTGTTAGACATAATACACATTGTGTCAGTGGTCTCTTAAATATTCTGACCTCTAATGTCAGATTCCATGTTTCTCTCCTTGCTAGCAGTATATCTTTCTACCACATCATAACAACAGCCCTTTGTAGTTTGCAGTGACACTCAGTGGGAAATATTTTGATGTTGCACAGCTGGTGAGTCATTGACTTATGCAGTGACTGGGTTCGTCCCAATTGGGGTTTCTCACCCTATTCCCTACATAGCAGTGGTTGGAACCAGTTCAGGGAACAGAACTTTTCTTTGAAGAATAGAAACAGAACCGGGAATGAAACTGATCTATAGTGTTTTCCGGGAAACAGATTTGTTTTTTTTTCTAATCTTGAGAACTGGTAAAAAATATATATTTCTAGATCCAAAAAATATTCCTAAAGTCTAGTATATATTTCTGTAATTCAGAACGCTCCATGTCCACCCCTCTCGCTCACTCTCTAACCAGCTGTGAAATTTCAGATGTATCTCGCCCATGCACTTATCTGACCAATCAAATCCTGCTCCAAAGAAAGCTTTTCTATCCGTGCTAATTGGTGGACTAAATTAATGAGATTAATATAACAATGCCATTGATTTCACAGGTAAAAAAATATATGCGAAAAGGAACTATATGAACTGTTACTTGTTGTTGTTGTTGTTCGAAACCAGTTCAGAACCGGTTCGGAACTTCGGAACGGAACAGAAGAAATATGGGGTTCTCTTCGGAACAGAGCGATTGGATAATCATTTTGGGTTCCAACCCCACTACATAGTGCACTAATTTTGGGCAGAGCCCTATGAGCCCTGATCAAAGGTAGTGCACCATGTAGGGTGTAGTGTTCCATTTGGGAGTCTTTGTTTGGGTACTAGTTGTTTCTTTGATGACCCTTGACATTCTTCCCAGAGCTCAGTGGCTCTTTGAGTGAGACACACACACAAACTGTGGACTTTGACCTTGCAGACCCTGAAGCTGCAGTCGGGATGGCCTTGACTAGAGAGTACACAAAGGAAAAGGGAGTTAAGGGAGTCCTGGGAAAAAAATATTTCTAAGCACGGTCTGTGTCCTAAATGGCCCCCTATTCCCTACATCGTTACACTACTTTTGAACAGTGCCAATAGGACTCTGGTCAACAGTAGTGTCCTATATACCAGGACGAATAGGACTCTGGTCAACAGTAGTGTACTATATACCAGGACCAATAGGACTCTGGTCAACAGTAGTGTACTATATACCAGGACCAATAGGACTCTGGTCAACAGTAGTGTACTATATACCAGGACCAATAGGACTCTGGTCAACAGTAGTGTACTATATGCCAGGACCAATAGGCCTCTGGTCAACAGTATTGTACTATATACAAGGACCAATAGGCCTCTGGTCAACAGTAGTGTACTATATACCAGGACCAATAGGACAGCTGTAAGACATCCCTCAGCTGGTCTGTTGGGGAATGCGTGACCAACTCCAATCGATCCACCAGAGAGGAATGTGTAGAGGATGTTGTGTACTGACCCATGATGGAAACACAGAACACTCATCTTTCCCTTTCTGGTGTACCCCTCCTTTCACTCCCTCGCTTCTTTCATTCTGGTGTATCATCCCCCGTTGCTTTTATGAAGAAAACAGAATTGAGATCCAAGAGGTTATTGTTCCGTATTCTATTGACTGATCCTGACTGATCTTTATTCCATTCTGTATTCTACTGACTGACCCGTGACTGATCTTTATTCCATTCTGTATTCTTCCTGACTGATCTTTATTCCATTCTGTATTCTTCCTGACTGATCTGTGACTGATCTTTATTCCATTCTGTATTCTACTGACTGATCCGTGACTGATCTTTATTCCATTCTGTATTCTATTGACTGATCCGTGACTGATCTTTATTCCATTCCGTATTCTTCCTGACTGATCTTTATTCCATTCTGTATTCTATTGACTGATCTTTATTCCATTCTGTATTCCCCCTGACTGATCTTTATTCCATTCTGTATTCTTTCTGACTGATCCGTGACTGATCTTTATTCCATTCTATATTCTTCGTGACTGATCTTTATTCCATTCTGTATTCTACTGACTGATCCGTGACTGATCTTTATTCCATTCTATATTCTATTGACTGATCCGTGACTGATCTTTATTCCATTCTGTATTCTTCCTGACTGATCCGTGACTGATCTTTATTCCATTCTGTATTCTTCCTGACTGATCCGTGACTGATCTTTATTCCTTTGAATACAATCAAGAACCAAGGCTTGTTCTCTCATAGGTTATTGTGACGGTTCTTTATTCCAGTCAATACAATGTGCCCTTGAGTTCTTCTATTTGGGTTATTAAAATGAATAAGTGAAGCTTGTCTGAACAGTGCCTCTGTGCTGCTTTGATTGTGAGTCTGTGTCTCAGCCTTTGTTTTTGGAGAGTTGTGTCCTTGCAGCCTATCTATCTAATGATTTGCACTAGCCAAAGTGGTAGACGTATCAGTTCCAGGGTAACTTTGCGGATTTTTTTTTGTTGTTGCCTTTGTTACTGTTTTTTGAAACGTTTTGAATTAGTCCATTCATTGACATTTCCTGTAAAGCATGCATCACCCCTTCCACTCAATGTGGTGTTTCTATTACAGTGCATAGTGTGTGTGGCCCACTGGACTAAACATTCCTGGCTTCTGGGTTTTCCTCTAATTCATACAGCCAGCCTACTAACTCAAAAACATTTCATCCTCACGTTGTGAATGCTGGTTCATTCACTAGAAGACGTTGTGCATGTGATTCTCATGCCAGGAACAGGGAGAAAGAGATGATTTTCAGTGACTTGGACCAGT